>NC_043716.1:2949893-2990960 GCF_006229205.1 Suricata suricatta
GACACGGGGCTTCAACCACGATCTGTGAGATCATGACCTGAGCCAAAGTCAAACAATTAACCGACTGAGCCACCCAGGCATCCCATAAACATTAAACAAAAAATTTTTTTTGAAAAAGATGGTGGGCCGGGTGGAAGGGACCAAAACCCAGGCAGGGAAAAGTGATACCAGAAAACACTGGGAAGTAACAGCATTTGACTAGAGCATGCACTGCACGACGCAGAAAAGACGGTGGGAAGTGGTCCCAGGGTTTGTTGGAAGCTTACCCCACACCCTATACATCCAGGGACTCCCAAGCATCCAGAGCAATTGCCAATTGGTAAAGATTTAAGGCACTAATGGACTGAAAAGTAAGAAAAGGATGAGACAAGACAAGAAAATGCTACCAACATGTTTAACAGTTGCTGGGGTTCCTGTGAGCAAGAAACAAACCACGGGAAGTGTCATTCGAGAATCTAGGTTGTCATCATCCCGGTGGTGGGTCCCTGGAAGCAAACCGGGGGAAAAACCCGGAGCCTGGTCAATGGTTCGAAGTGAAAGCAAGATTATTTGGTCTCAGAGCGTCTGCTGGTCCTTGGTGGATCAGACCTGGTGGGAGCCTGGAGAATCACATGTTGGTACAGAGGGCCCGAGTTTGAAATCAAGCCTGACTGTTGTCATATGGTGTGGCATTACTGCCCTTAGTCCTGTCAGCCCGCTATCAGAGAATGTAATTGATGGTTTATAAGCAACGGGAATTCATTTCTCAGAGTTCTGGGGGTTGGAAGTCCAAGATCAAGATGGTGCCATCAGGGTAGTATCTGGTGAGGGCTTCTTCCTGGTGTGTGCTCACGTGATTGGAAGGGCAAGGGAGGACTCCAAAGTCTCTTTAATAAGGTCACTAGACCTACTCACCTCCCAAAGGCCCACTTCCTATCACATGAGGGGCTATGATTTCAACATACGAATTTGGTGGTGGTGAAGATATGAACATTCATTCCATTGCCTACTGGTCTCTACTTCTGCAAATATTTGAAATACTCCACAACAGAACATCTAAAAATCATTTTTTAAAGGGTTTTAAGATTTTTTTTAAAGACGAGTGGGGGAGGGGCAGAGAGAGAGAGAGAGAGGGAGAGAGAGAATCCCAAGCAGGCTCAGTGATGTCCCCGCAGAGCTGGGGGCAGGGCTCGAACTCAAACTGTGAGCTCATGACCTGAGCCAAAATCAAGAGTCAGATGTTTAGCCAACTGAGCCACCCAGGCACCCCAACGATTGTTTTTTCAAGTAATCTCTACACCCAACATGGGGCTCGAACTCACAGCTCCGAGATCAAGAGGTGCATGCCCCATTGACTGAGCCAGCCAGGT
Organism: Suricata suricatta; assembly: GCF_006229205.1. Taxonomy (NCBI): domain Eukaryota; kingdom Metazoa; phylum Chordata; class Mammalia; order Carnivora; family Herpestidae; genus Suricata; species Suricata suricatta. Next base: position 2,951,243 of record NC_043716.1, read on the forward strand.
GCTCCCCCAAAATCATTTGTGTTGGTAGGATTTCTACTGGGAAGGCTGGATTTTAGGGAAAAGGAAATGAGATCCTAGAGAAGATAAGGGATTCCTTCACATGACGCTCACACCCCATGCGATGGGGTCTCAACCTATGTGTGGGAACTCTTGTTTCCTGCCCCTTCAACACAGTGGCTTTTCCCAGTCACGGCTTCTCCTCCGTCTTCCCCACCTGCCTTGCCTCCTTCTGGCCATCTTCTCCCCTTGCCCGTGCTGTTTCCCATTGGAAGGTCCCTTCTCCACCCATCCACCAGGTTCCCCCACCCCACCCCTCAATACAGGCTGAGCCAACTCACCTCCTTCCTCCCTAAAGTTTCACTCAATACTCTGGCAGAAATGTTGAGTTCCTCTTGTACTTAAATCTACTTTGTTTCCTGCCCGGTCTCTCTCTAAATTCAAATATGACCTTCTTCAGGGCACAGATCATCCCTCCCTGAAGGCAGGACACAGAGCCCGAAGGCTGACAAATATGTAATCAATAGCAAATATCAGTTCAGCCTGTGATACCAAATCCAGCCTCTGTTACTTGGACACTCCCCTCCCGTCCCTGTCCTGGTGACTCAGCAAACTGGATTAATCCTGATGCCTTTAACATACCCCAAGGCTTTGCCACCACCCGGATCTGGTCACCATACCTCCTCTCCAGATCCGCACCTACTGAAATTCTACTTGTGCTTGGAGGCTGGTCTCGTGCTCCGCCTCCTCCAAGAGGCCCCACCTCTGCTTCCCATCCCTCCCTCAGCCCAACCAAATGTGATTCTGTTTTTTCTTTTCATTTCTAGAAGGTTTAAACTCTGAAACAGTTTGGGCAGGAAAAAAATTACCGAATGCTTTGAGAATCTCCTGGAAACTACGGACACTCTCTCTTCGCCCTGAGGGCACCTGTGCACACACACAACATCACAGTTAATTTTGTGAGGGACGCTCATGGACCCAGTTTACGTTCCCACCCAGGTCCTTTCCTTATAACATCAATCATAATCTTTCTGGTGCTCAGGTCTGTAGACGTGACTTTATTTCTTCTAGATTACAAATATTTTAAGGGGAAAACCATATCTTGCCTGACTTTGTATCCCCATGGCACCTACTGTGATGCTGTGTTCATTGTCTGTGTTTGAAAGATGTTTGTTGTCAGAAATTCTCCAGGATCCCGTTTGTATATGAGCAAGGATATTCTAGTCAAGTTCAATCATTTTCTTCTTTTTTAAAGATTTTTAATGTTTATTTTATTTTTGAGAGAGAGAGAGAGAGAGAGAGAGCGAGCATGGGAGGAACAGAGAGAGAGGAAGACACAGAATCTGAAGCAGGCTCAGGCTCTGAGCTGTCAGCACAGAGCCTGACGCGGGGTTCAAACCTGCAGACTGGGAGATCGTGACCCGAGCTGAAGTGCAACGCTTAACTGCCACCCAGTCTCCCCAACTCATCTTCTTCTTCGAAGAAGTCTGGCCAAAAGTGGGTGGGATTGGGAAGCCTATCGACATGCACACCCAGTGCAGTGTGTCCCAGGGACGGACCTGGGGCAAGCTCTCTGGTGTGAGAGCCTCCTCTGGGGAGCTCAAGCAAAGGCCCGCACTCCAACCTATTTTAAAATCAAGTTTTCATAGTTAGTTGTGCAGTGTTTCCGGCATATTAGGAAATGGTGCACTTTGATGAGCTCTTAAAAGATTTCCCAATTTCCTTCTATTGAGAACATCTATGGCTCTGAGCCAACTGATAACAGCACGATTTTCCATAGAACGTATGTGAATGTTGGTTGGCAGGTGGGCAACACAGAGGCCCAGCCCAGGAACCCAGCTTCCAGAAAGGAGCTCCAGACCCCGCGTCTGACCTTCAGCTTGGCATGTGGGAAGTCACAGGACCTCGACCTGTACAGCTGGAAGACACTGTAGACGCCACCCTGTTATCACTGCATAGATGACACATGGAGCCAGAGGCTTGCCCAAGTGCACGTGGCAGATGGGCAGGGCCATGATGTGCCCTCAGTCACCGGCTCACTCTCCATCCGGGGTTATCTGTGTATCAGCGTTATTGGCCTTGGCAGGCTTGTGGCGTGCCTACTGTGTGCAGAGCTCCTACTGTGTGTGTGGAGAAAAATAGCCCAGAGCATCTCAGGATGGGTCATAGGATTCCAAAGGTGCTGACATGTTCCAGTGGGGGGTGGGGAGGGATGGGAAAGAACTCATGGAAACGGGACTTGTGCTCAGCTCGGACAGAAGTATGGAAAGGCAGTCAAAGGGTGTCAAGGTCACAGGGAGTCTGGGGGAGACTGAAATAGATGCCCGTTCTTCTCCCAAAGAGTCTGTTCACAAATCATAGAGACCTCCAGTTACTGTCTCTTCCCTACAATGCCTGGCAGCCGGTGAAAAGGCCTCAGACTGCTCCCAGGTCCCCATCTGGAGGACCAGAGGCCATAGCAGGTCATCTCCAGGTAATGTTTACCATGTGGGTGAAACGGAGAGGCTTCGGAGACCCCAGCTCAGGAGTGACCCGACCTTAGACAAGTCACTTAGCCTCTCCGGACCTCCGCTTCCTTCCCATGTGCCAGGTTCCGACGTAGGTTCAGGGCTGTCGTGCCCAAAGTGGCGAGCCTGGCATGCCGGTGACCCCTCAGTAAGTGACAGCTGTTATCATTCCGGTACTTTCCTCCCTTGTCTCCCTAGTCCTGGCTCCTGAGTCAGCAGCAAGCTGGTCTGGACACAGATGAGGCGCTCCCCCCACCCCACAAACATACCTGGAGTCAAGATCTATTAAAAGTTTCTTCATCTCTCTTCATAGCCACATCTTTCCTTGCGGGGGGGAAATTCGGAAGAGCTAAATGGGGAACGGAAAATGTGCATCTGACAAAAGGTATGTGCAAACACATGTTTGCAAGTGAGGTCAAGGTTTCAAAATACCCCTTCTCTGACAGATGAGTCAAGCCCCACACAGTGGGCTTACTATTTACCACGCATGACGGCACATTCTCCCAGCGACGGATGGGGTCGCTTGCCAGGAGTTATATTGGATGGAGTTGCTCATTGGAAAATGTGGCTGCATTGCCCAGACCGAGATCTGAACTTGGACTTCCAGGGATTTCGCCCAAAATAAGCCGAATTCCTCAGTTATAACTGTCATAGAAACACAGCCAAGGAATCTGTTTGTCAGACCAGAGTCGGCCGGTTCCTGCTGGGGAAAGTGTGGGACCAAGCAGGGGATGCTCATGGCTTTCAGGAGGCGAGCACAGGGCACTGGGCTCACCTGACCCTCAGAGCCTCACCGTTTCTGCCAAGGACTGGTGCCAGTCGGTCAGTCATTCATCCTTTGCTCATGCCCTTATGATCCCCTAATAATGATGGCTGGCCCTTGTTGGGGACAATTATGTGCCAGGCACTGTGCTCAGCATCTCATATGTCCTACCTCATGCCATCCTTCCAACAGCCCTAGGAGGTAGGTGTTAGGCCATGGCAGAGTTGACCTGTTTAGTTTCACTACAACTGAGATGTGTAGTGAGGATGGAAATGTTTCACTTTGTCTTCCTCCTGAGTGCCCCTGCCCGGTCCACGCCCCGTGACGGGGTGGAGTGGACCACATGGCTGGTCCAGTTGAACTCTCTGTCTGATCTGGTTATTTAGAGAGTGCCTTCACGTGGGGCGCCTGGCTGGCTCAGTCGGTTAAGAGTCCCACTTCGGCTCAGGTCATGATCTCATGGTTCCTGAGTTCAAGCCTCGTGTCAGACTCTGTGCTGACAGCTCAGAGCCTGGAGCCTGCTTTGGATTCTCTCTCTCTCTTTCTCTCTCTCTGTCTCTCTCTCTGCCCTCCCCTACTGGCACTCTTTCTCTCTCTCAAAAATAAACAAACATTAAAACCTTTTTTAAAAAAAAATAGTGCTTTCACAGGGCGCCTGGCTGGCTCAGTACAACTCTTGATCTTGGGGTCATGAGTTCAAGCCCCATGGTGGGGGGATAGACTGTACTTAAAATGTTTTATATCTTTTTTTTCAATGTTTTATTTATTTTTGAGAGAGAGAAAGAGAGAGAAAGAGAGAGAGAGTGTGTGTGTGTGTGTGTGTGAGCAGGAAAGGGTCAGAGAGAGAGGGAGACACAGAATCTGAAGACAGTTACGAACTGTGAGATCATGACCCGAGCCAAAGTTGGACGCTTAACCGACGGAGCCACCCAGGCGCCCCAAAAATTGTTTTAGTCTTAAAAAAAAAGAATAGTCCTTTTAGGTAATGTTTCGTCTCCCAGACCACCACCCTCCCCCAAGCCCTGCTGTCTCTGTCTCTCTGTCTCTCTGTTTCTCTCTCTGTCTGTCTCTCTCTCCCTCATGGTGTTGGGTTATGTGGAGGAGGGGTGCTGGTATAAGTGTCCTCAGGCCTCCGGGGCGATGTCCTAGACTCCCTCATCTGCTACCTTAGCACACGTCTTTCTCCTCCCCTGGGGTCCTGCGGTCTGGGTCCTGCGGTCTGGGGTCCTGCGGTGTGGGGGTCCTGTGGTCTGGGGTCCTGTGGTCTACAAAAGAAGCCCATGCTCTCCGCTCAACTTTCAATGCCCTCCCTGCTAGGAGCTGGATTTCTACCTTCAGCTTTCTCTGATATGTTTCCAATTTGTCCCTGAAGACCCAACTTAGAACCAACTACCCCTTTTAAGGCCTTTGGCGCACCGCACCCTGACCACTGCCTCTCTCCGAATTTCTGGGGTCATCGTATCCGGCAGTTAATTCTGTCCTCCTGTGAGACCTCTCTTTCCCTACGGCTTCACAGAGTTGCTTATATATTGTGTTGTTAGTTAACTTTTTAAGCTCCTTCGGGGGCATGGATGATGCCTTCTCTTTTGTTGACTTCCCTGAATCGAATCCAGAGTCTGGATGAGGCCTGCAGGTGCTCACAGACACATAGGTTCATCGCCCCTGGTCTATGAGGAGCTTCTTTTTTTTTTTTTTTAATGCTTTTTATTTATTTTAGAGAGAGAGAGAGAGACAGACAGACAGATAGTGCAAGCAGGGGAGGGGCAGAGAGAGAGGGAGGCATAGAATCCGAAGCAGGCTCCAGGCTCTGAGCTGTCAGCACGGAGCCTGATGTGGAGTTTGAACCCACAAACCATGAGATCATGACCTGAGCCGAAGTTGGACGCTCAACTGACTGAGCTCCCCTATGAGGAGCTTCTAAAAGCAGAGAAGAAAATAACCAGTCACATCACAGAAAAATGGGACGGAGACATGACATGAATGTATAATTCACAGAAAAGGAAATGAAAGGGTCCCCAATCCTGTGAAAAATGCTCAGACTCGTTCCTAGCAAGAACGATAAAAATGAACAAACTACATAGATATTCTTTCCAACCTATCAGATTGGCACGAACCGCTTTACAACACACACTCAGCAAAGCAGCAGCGAATGGGTGCCCTTGGCAGACTGGGGGCTTCTATTGCCATGTGCGAGGAGGATCTGGTGCCTTAGTTTCTCTGTCTTGCTTGTGTTTGAGAAGTGGGGGGGGGGTCCCTCTAAAGCTCGGAATCTGCAGCAGGGACCTAGGGTAGGAACCTCTTTCCCCAGGTTCTAAGGAAAATTTGGCTTCAGAGTCACCACCAATGAAAAGAGTAAGGTGGAGAAAAGTGTGCTTAGAATGTAAGAAAGGGTTGGAGCACCTGGGTGGCTCAGTCGATTAAGTTTCCGACTCTTGATTTTTGCTCAGGTCATGATTTCATAGTTCATGAGTTTGAGTCCCGCATGGAGCTCTGTGCTGCTAGGAGTCTGCTTGGGATTCTCTGCCTGCCCCTCCCTCCCTCCCTCACACACACACACTCACACACATACACTCACACACACACTCTCTCTCTCTCTCTCTCAAAATAAATAAATAAACTTTAGAAAGATAGAATGTAAGAAATGGTGTATCTTTTTTAAAAATTTTAAATGTTTATTCATTTTTAGAGAGAAAGAGCATGAGCTGGGAAGGGGCAAAAAGAGAGGAAGACACAGAATCTGAAGCAGGCTCCAGGCTCTGAGCTGTCAGCACAGAGCCCGACGCGGGGCTGGAACCCACGAACCACAAGATCATGACCTGAGCCGAATCAGACGCTTGACTGGCTGAGCCACCCAGGTGCCCCCCCCAATTGAAGTTTTAAGAAAGGATCATCACTAAAAATCTAAAGGACATAAAAGACATTAGCCTAACTCTTTGTTCAATCTGAAACATACCCAGACAGAGAAAAGCTATTCCAAGTGATTTGGAAGTATAGAAACTTGAGGGTACATTCCTAGGGGGATAGGCTAAAAATGAAAGAACTGTCAAAAAAAAAAAAAACCAAAAAACAAAGGAAGGAAGGATGGAAGGAAGGAAGGAGAGAAAGAAAGAAAGAAAGAAAGAAATGAAGGAAATGAGGGAAAGAAAGAAAAAGAAAAGAAAGGAAAGGAATCTTGAGCCACGGTCGCTGGCAGTGCTGCGGCCAGCATCCTGTAAAGTGCAGGCAGTGGGAGAAGCAGATGGGCAGGTCTCTTACATCGCCCAGAACCAGGATTTGTGGGTGGGACAAAGCTGGTATATAATGTCAGATGAGGCTAAGTAAACGCTTTGCAATATTGACTTTGAATCAGAAGTTTTGGCAAGAATTGGTGATAATATTTCATCATTAAAAAATGCACCTGACCCTGGGGCGCCTGGAGGGCTCAGTCCAGTAAGGATCTGACTTCCACTCAGGTCATGAGCTCATGGTTCAGTTCCTGAGTTCGAATCCCGCATGGGGCTCTGTGCTGTGAGCACCGAACCTGCTTCGGATCCTCTGTCCTCCTCTCCTTCTGCACACCCGGCCCCCGTCCCACCCCCACTTGCTCTATCTTAAAGTTAAAATAAAAACCTTAAAGAAAATACAGCTGACTCTTGAACAATGAATGTGGTTTGAACGGTGTAGATCCAGTTGTATGGAATTTTTCAATACATGCAGCACAGTTTTGTAAATGTATTTTTTCTTCTTTGTGATCCTCTTAACATTTTCTTCTCTCTAGTTTATTGTAAGAATGCAGCATACAAGACATGGAACATACAAGGTATGTGTTCACTGACTGTTATTAGGAAGGCTTCTGGTCAAGAGTAGGCTATTAGCAGTTACCTTTTTGGGGAGTCAAAAGTTACATTCGGATTTTCAACTGGGAGGGGGTTGGGTGTCCCCTAGCCCTCCGCATTGTTCAAAGGTCAACTGTATTTCCTGGCTCTGCCCCCTTAGAAAGGCCTAGAAACAAAGAGCAACCCTAGGGGCTACACATTGTGGTAAACAAATAACTATTTTCCATTCATGAAATCAGGGCTCCTTGGAGAAATAGCGCAGAGCAGGTCGGGGCAGGAATCATAACATGAACTTGGAAACAAAATATCCGTGTAACACAAGTTCTCAGAAGTTAGCTAGAAGGGACTCCCTCTGGCCAAAGACGGGAGGTGCCATTTAATTTATCAGGCATACTGATAAAAATAACAATAAACTGAAACATGGTAAATAGGTTTAAATACATGAGTTCATCATGGTTAAAGCAACAACATAAAATGAATTCATTGGTTGGCTGTGAAGAAACTAAGTGAGCAATGTTGTGATTTTGGAAACAGGCGAATAGAGATTTAAAAAAGTCAGGTGCTTGGCTTGCCTTTCCTTATGTGAATTGCACCTTGGGGACTAAAATGACAGAAGAACGATAGAATTGAAATTGGCATTGCTGCATAAGGCCTGGAAATATTGGATCTAGGCAGTCATCAGTTATTGCTAAGTCACAAGAAGAAAAGAAACCGAACTTTTGTCTCCTAGTGGAACTATACAAGCTAACACAATGTATACATACATACATAACCAAGTCTAAATCCCGTCAAGCCTCAAGACCTTACTACCGATTTACCGCAAATCCGGAGAACAGACATACATGTTCAGCATCACCATGCGGTCTGAAAAGTTCGGGAAATTTTAGAGGACAAGGAACCCAGTTTTTTCAAAAATAAATTGCAAGGAAATCAAAAAGAAGGGAGAGAGGGAGGTTGAGAGGGAGATCCGTAGGTCAAGATCAGGAGATGAAATGAACCGGCAAACCTAACAGATGGATCTTATCTGGAACTTGAGTCAAACAAACCATTAAAAAAAATTTTATATCTATAAATATGTGTTAAGAAACATATATGTCTTTTTTTTAACTTTTAAAAATGTTTTTATTTATTTTTGAGAGAGAGAGACAGAGAGACACAGCAAAAATGGGGGAGGAGCAGAGAGAGAGAGGGAGACACAGAATCTGAGACAGGCTCTGTGCTGACAGATGCGGGGCTCGAACTCACCATCTGCAAGATCATGACCTGAACCGAAGTCAGATGATTAACTGAGCCACCCAGGCGCCCCTATGTTTATGTTATATATATATACATATATATATACACACATATACATATATTTAAAAGAATTGGGGCAAATTGAACACTGGTTGGATATACAATGATAGCAAGGAATTATTGATTTTTTAGGCATGATACTAATACGGTGGTTATTTTTAAAGCAATCTAGAGATACATACTTAAGTACTTAAGACACAATAATACAATGTTGCAACTTACTCAAAATAACCTGGGAGGAGTGGGTAGTTATAATTGAAGCAGGATTGTCTCTGAGTTAAGAATCACTGGAGGCTGCGTGACAGGTTATGGGAGGGGAGACGGTTCATCACACACTTCCTCTCTGCTTTTGCCTGTTTGAATCTTTTCACCATAAAAAGTCAAAAAGAAATAAGGTAGCTAAAAGGTATTTTAATTCCAGAAATAGTGCATGCTCTTTGAAAGACATAAAATTAATATACAAGAGCAGAAAGGTGGGGGTCTGGGTGGCTCAGTCGGTTAAGTGTCCAACTCTTGATTTCGACTCAGAGCATGATCTCATGGTTCGTGAGTTCGAGCCCTGAGTCGGGCTCTGTGCTGACAGCCTGGAGCTGCTTGGGATTCTCTCTTTCCCTCCCTCTCTCTCTGCCCCTTCCTCTCCCCTCTCAAAATAAATTTAAAAAATAGGGGCACCTGCATGGCTCAGTCAACTAAGCATCTGACTTTGGCACAGGACATGATCTCACAGCTCGTGAGGTCGAGCCCCACAGCGGGTTCTGTGCTGACAGCTCAGAGCCTGGAGCCGCCTTCTGATTCTGTGTCTCCTCTCTCTCTCTCTCTCTCTCTCTCTCTGCCCTTCTCCCACTCATGGTCCCTCTCTCAAAAATAAATAAAAAAATAAATTAAAAAAGCATTTTAAAAAATCTTAAAAACAAAAAAGGAAAAGAAAGCGAACGTTAATCTCTCCATGCCTCCTGCACCGGGACCTCAGGAGTAACGACTGCAGCTCAGCGGATGGCGTCAGAGGGTGTTGTCTTCCGGTCCACACCTGGTCACTGCGCTACTCGGAGGAGGGAAAGCACCCCCTCATCCCACCGTGTCAGGCTTAGCCATGGACTTGTCTGACCCACGGATGGTGGGCAGAAGCGACCGGAGTCACCTCTGGGGAGACTCCTTAAGCACGGGCACGCAGCTCCCGTTTCTGCCACCAGAGGAGTGATGTTCCGGAAAGTCCCACAGTGAAGATGGAGACACCCTCTCCTCTCCGGTGGACACGATATCCTTCCCCACCTTCTGCTGTGCATTTACACGCACCTTCCCACCAACGTTATACAACGCTGTCAGTGAAGAGCCAGAGGTGGGGCTCGATCCCGTGAACCGTGAGATCAAGACCTGAGCCGGACTCCGGAGACAGACGCTTAACCAACTGAGCCACCCGGTGCCCCTGCTTTTAGGTTGTTTTGTTTTGTTTTTTTTAAACTCAATATTGTATCATAGGCATTTGAGTCTAGCTTGAAATACAATTGATCTAAAAGAAAAAAAGGGAAATACAGCTGATCTGAATTTCCAAAGGCCCCAAAATGGTATCTTAATGCCAGAAATTTCTGTCTTTAAATTTTTAAAAACTTTATCTTATTTATCTATTTTTATTTAAATTTTTATTTTTATTAAAAAAATTTTTTTTAATGTTTTATTTATTTTTGATACAGAGAGAGACAGAGCATGAGAGGGGGAGGGGCAGAGAGAGGAGACACAGAACCAGAAGCAGGCTCCAGGCTCTGAGCTGGCTGTCAGCACAGAGCCTGACGCGGGGCTCGAACCCACAAGCGTGAGATGTGACCTGAGCTGAAGTCGGAGGCCCAACCAACTGAGCCACCCAGGCACCCTGAAAATTTAAATTTTTAAATGTTTTTTATTTACTTTTGAGAGACAGAGAGAGAGATAGCGTGAGCAGGGGAGGGTCAGAGATAGAGAGACACACACAGAATCTGAAGCAGGCTCCAGGCTCTGAGCCGTCAGCAATGAGTCCAAAGCAGGGCTCGAACCCACCAAATGTGAGATCATGACCTGAGCTGAAGTTGAACATTCAACCAACTGAACCACCCAGGTGCCCCTATGAAAAAATTTTTAATGTTTGTTTGTTTATTTACTTATTTATTTATTTATTTTTACCATTTATTTTTGAGAGAGAGTCAGACAGAGTGCAAGTGGGGGAGGGGCAGAGAGGGAGGGAACACAGAATCCAAAGCAGGCTCCAGGCTCTGAGCTGTCAGCACAGAGAGCCTGACGGGGGGCTGGAACTCAAAGACCGTGAGATCATGACCTGAGCCGAAGTCAGACTCTTAACTGACTGAGCCACCCAGGCGCCCCTGCTTTTATTTTTTTAAACTCAATAATATATCATGGGCATTTGAGTCTATCTTGAAATACAGCTGATCTGAATTTCCAAAGGCCCCAAAATGGTTTCTTTTTTTTTTTTAATTTTTTTTTAAATTTATTTTTGAGAGACAGAGAGAGACAGTGCGAGCAGGGGACGGGCAGAGGGAGAGGAAGATACAGAATCCGAAGCAGGCTCCAGGTTCTGAGCCATCAGCACAGAGCCTGATGCGGGACTCGAATCCAGGAACCGGGAGATCATGACCTGAGCCAAAGCTGGACGCTTAACCGTCTGAGCCACCTAGGCACCCCCAAAATGGTTTCTTAATGCCAGAAATTTCTGTCTTTAAATTTTTTAAAACTTTATCTTGTTTATCTATTTTTATATTTTACTTATTTTAACTATATTTTATTTATTTTCTGGGTGCACACAGTGGAAACCTTAGCAATCTGCCCTCGTGCAATCCACTAGCCTGTGAGCTCCGAGGGAGCAGGGCCTGTGATCCGTTTCTGCGGCTGAGGGGCCCCTCAGTGGCCGCAGCCCTGCCTGCCGTGCAGCCCAGGGGCAGTGACCCAGCCTGCCAGCAGGCGCTGAAGGTAAGCACTGGCCAAACCCTGCGACTTCCCCCTCTCTGGTGTCTCCGTGATCTGCCGCCTTTCATTGCCACTGCTATTGTCCATGCTGGCTTACAGGTGGCCACGGGTTGGGGGCGCCTGGGTGGCTCAGTCGGTGAAGGTTTCAGCTCAGGCCAAGGGTTTTGTGAGTTCCAGCCCTGCATCTCGCTTGGTGCTAGCCACGCCCGGCCTGCTTGGGATTCTCTCTCTTCCTTCTCTCTTTCTCTGCCCCTCCCCTACTCATGCTGCCTTCTGTCTCAAAAATAAATACATAAATAAAACTTTAAAAAATCATTAAAAAAAAAAAAAAGATGCCCACATTTCTAGGTTGCCTGAGTGGCTCAGTCAGTTAAGTGTCCGGCTTCAGCCCAGGTCATGATCTCACAGTCCGTGGGTTCCAGCCCCGCGTTGGACTCTGTGCTGACAGCTTGGAGCCTGGAGCCTGCTTTGGATTCTGGGTCTCCCTCTCTCTCTGACCCTCCCCTGCTCACGCTGTCTCTCTCTGACCCTCCTCAGCTCCTGCTTTGTCTCCATCTCTCTCAAGAATAAGTAAACACTAAAAAAATTAAAATAAAATAAAAAGTTATTGCCTTCCCCTGGCTCCCACTGGCTGCCTAATACCTGTCTCAGAAGCCAGCTTTCTTTTTTATTTATTGTTTTTTTAAATGTTTTATTTATTTTTGAGAGATAGAGTATGAGCAGGGGAGGAAAAGGGAGAGAAAAGGAGACACAGAATTGGAAGCAGGCTCCAGGCTCCGAGCTGTCAGCACAGAGCCCAACACAGGGCTCAAACTCACGAACCGTGAGATCGTGACCTGAGCCAATGTCGGACGCTCCACCGACTGAACCGCCCAGGCATCTCAGAACCCAAGGCTCAAGGCTGCCTGATTCCCCAGTCAGATTTCTCATATCCTACAATAGAGCAATTTTTGGCCTGTCCCCTTGTCCCTTTATTATAGTTTTTATCTTACTCAAGAAGGTCCTCTTCTGGGAACGCCCCTCCATTTAACATTATAATTTGGAAACATGCCTTTAGCATTCCTCATAGACCAGGAAATCCCTGAGGACGGCTCGGTCTTATCATATCTATTTTAACTCTTTCTTGAAAGTAGCTCTTCTAGATCCTTGATAAGGATTTGTTGGACAAACGGGTGGATGAATGGATGAACAGGGCCTGGTCTCATTCCTCCCTTATCACAGGGCAGCCGCAAACAACTGCACACTCACACACCTCTGCAAACTGCCCGGTCCCCTCCCCCAGGTGGCAGGACAAGCATGTCACCAGGCCAGATTGTCTCCTGTGTCTCAGCCCTGTTTTCTTCTGTCTTGGTTCCTTTTGGAGGCAGGCTGCCCCAGGCGGCGCACAGATGGTCCCTGGCTGCCTGCCATTCCCATCCTATCAGCTCGCACCCCCACGGAAAAGAACGCTTCTCTGTACCAGGAGTTCCAGAACAAGTCTAGCGATTAGAACCCACCAGACACGCCAGGGGGCTTTCTGGGCGCCAATCCCATGGCCGAGGGGAGGATGGGCTGTGCGGATCACCTAGCCTGGGATTTTCAGGAGACCAGGCTCCCACCCCAGAGCTGGAGCAGAGACAGAGGTGGGGGGATTCCCCTACAGGCATATGACGGTGCTATTACCAAAGAGATGGAGAAGTGGAAGCAAGATAGGGAAACCAAGGACTCCGCCCCACCTGTTCTAGAAGGAGATACTAAGCTTTACATAAAAAGAGTGATTTTCTTTCAGACTGGTGCTGGGCACCTGTTCCTTTTTGTTTGTTTGTAATTTTGATCATTGAAGTCTAGGTAACATCCAATGTCATGTTAATTACAGGTGTACAGGTCCCTGTTATTTCCTGGACCTTAAAAAAGTTTTTTTTAAATGTTTATTTGTTTTTGAGAGAGAGAGAGGCAGACACAGAATCTGAAGCAGGCTACAGGCTCTGAGCTGTCAGCACAGAGCGCAACGCAGGGCTCGAACCCACAAACCGTGAGATCACGACCGGAGCTGACCGTGGGACGCTTAACCTATTGGACCACCAGGTGCCTCTGGCTTTCCTGGACCTTTAGAAAAGAGCTGCCCCCACTGGGTAACAGGGTGTCAGGGGCCCATGAAAGCTCTTCCCCACTGGCGCTGCCCCCTCCTGGCTCCCCCCTCCTCACCCAAACCATCTTTAATTGGTCTCTGATTTATGCTTCATCTCCAAACACGCTCAGATCTCATGCTTCCTGGCTCCCTATCCCTTTAAGCTGCTAGGAGCGAGGAATACCAGAGCTGTTTGCTGCCCAAGCCCGCAGGTGCCATCATGGCACACTCACCTCTGGGCTGCTGGTGGTCGTCAGGCAGCGGAGCCCCTCAGGGCAGCCACCCCGGAAGCCGCTGTCCCCCAGCTGTGGATGGAATCGCGCTCTCCAAAAAAGATACATTGAAGCCCTCACTCCCGGCATCTGTGAATGTGACTTTCTTGGGACATGGGGTCTCTGCAAATGTCACTGAGTTCCGCTGCAGCCATCGTGTGTCCTTGGAAGAAGCACAGAGACAGACACTTAGGGAGAACGCCACGTGGCAAGTACAGTGACGTGTCCACAAGCCAAGGATGGCTGATACCACCAGCGACTGAGAGGCACGGAACGGGATCTGTCCTCCAGCCGAGAGAGAGAGAGAGAGAGAGAGAGAGAGAGAGAGAGAGTCAGTCCGTCTCTGGAAGGAAGTAACTTCGCTGACATCTTGGCTTCAGACTTCTGACCTTCGGGACTGTGAGAGATGAGTATCTGCTGTTCTATGCCACCCGGTTTGTGGTCTTTTGTTGGGCTCTCTGGAAGGACACCGACTCCTGTGTTTCTCCTGGACTTTCTTACCGCCCCCACCCTCACGCACTTCTGACTCCAGATGCGGGGGGCTCTCCCCACCAAGCGATTCTCAGGCACCAACTGGGTGTCTGAGGACCCAGCTCAGTTCCGGCACTGTCCACATCAGACCCCCAGGTCAAGGACTCCCTCCCACAGGTGCGCCCTTCAGACACCAGCTCCAGGTCCAGGCTGTCACCTGTGCTTCCAAACAACCTGCTGGAGACCGGAGGTCCCCTCGGCCCCTCCTCGGGCTTGAGGGGTTTGCCAGAGCTGCTCATGGAACTGGAGAAATCTTTCATTTACTAGATGACTGGTTGGTTATAGAAAGACCTCACTCAGGAAGAGCAGGTGGATGGGATGCAGAGGTTGACATGTGGGGAAGGGGCTCAAGGCTCTCATGCCCTGAGTACACGCCCCCTCCCCCCAGTCTCCACATGCTCACCAACCCGGAAGCTCTCTGAAGCCCCTCCTTTTGGGTATACAGGGAGGCTTCATTCATCACGATTGATGAAATCTCACGTCTCTGGTCACTGATTCAACCTCCAGCCCCTCCCCGCTCCCCAGAGGTCATGGTGGGTGGGACTCAAAGCTCCCCACTTCTAATCCCACACTGGTTGTCCTGGCAACCAGCCCCCATCCTTAGGTGACCTAGCGGCTTTCCAGAAGACCCTCTTGAATGTAACGAGACACCTTTAATGGCTCTCATCCCTTAGGTAATTCCAAGGGCTTTTGGAGCTTTGTGCCAGGAGCTGGGAAGAAGACCAAATATATATTTCTTATTATACATCACAATTGCACAGCAGCCCTAGCAAAATCACACACCCTCTCCTTCTCTCCCCCTGTCTTTGTGAGCCAATGAATTGCCTGATTGCTTAAGCAAAACTGTTTCCGTCACTTACTGCCAATGCCCTGAATAATCACGTTCCCTCCTCCGTATGACAAGGATGGAAAGAGACTAGACCCTCTTCCTTATCTTTCCGTCTTCCATCCTATGGCGCTAAGCCCAGCACCATCGAGATGACTGGGGCCAAAACTAGTGAGGAGGAAGGGGGGAGAAAAATCCAGTGCTTTACCGGGAAGGCAGTTGCTTACCCCCTGATCGATGAAAGTAATTAATTAGGGACAGTTCAGACTCCGATCAAAAATGCAAATGGCTTCCCATCCCATCCAGGATAAAGGGCGGACTCCTTAACCTGGCCCTCGAGGTGTCAGCCTGTGTTTCCACCATCTCCCGCTCTCCCTGGCTCCGTCCACGCCGCGGCCTTGGCTCCAGCCACATCCAATTACTAATTATTCCATAAGGACACCTTATGCGTTGGAAAGTTGTTAGTCACTCACAGAAGCTGTGTGCAGAGCCCTTTTCTGTGTCTCCAAACCCTTCCCATCTACACCGGTGTCCAGGGGCTGAAACTCCATGGACAGAAACGTGTTCTCTCGGGGCTATGGAGGCTGTACATCTGAAATCGGGTTCAGCAGGGCTGTGCTCGCCCCAGAAGCTCTACGGGGTGGGGGGAGCCCTGCATTCTGGTGACTGCCGGTGATGGTGGGAGTGCCCTGGCTGGGAGACACATCACTCCAGTCTCTGCCTCTGTTGTCACATGGTGTTCTTCCTCCGTATCTGTGTCTGTGTCCAACTTTTCCAGTCCTCGGACAGGTCACCCTGCTTCAGTGTGACCCCCCCACTTCACTTGATCACACCTGCCAAGACCCGATGTTTACATAAGGTCACACTCGCAGGAACGGGGGGTTAGGACTTGCACAAATCTTTTTAGAGGATGCCATCCTCCTGTGGAAGCGCGCAGCCCTGTCTCGTGGGCAACTGTGAACTTCCTTGAGCTTGCAAACCAGAGGACGAGGATTCAAACCTCATCCATACGGTCCCAAGCCCTTGGCCGGCACCAGTGAGCCAACAATCTGTATGTGTTCGCCATTCTGAATTAATTGAAGTGGTAAAAGCAGAAACACGGTAAAATAAGACAGAACATAGCTGTATTGTGAACATGCCAGGATGAGTTTTTCTTAATGTTTTACTTATTTTTGAGAGAGAGAGAGAGAGAGAGAGAGAGAGAGAGAGAGAGAGCGTGGGCAGGGGAGTGTCAGAGAAAGAGGGAGACACAGAATCCGAAGACAGGCTCCAGGCTCTGAGCTAGCTGTCAGCATAGAACCCGACGCGGGGCTAGAACTCAGGAACCACGAGATCATGACCTGAGCCGAAGTTGGACGCTTAGCTGACTGAGTCACCCAGGTGCCCCAACCAGGACCGTTTTTGAGCCACCGGAAGGGAATCAAGATAAAGCCATCCACCTAAGGACTGACATGTGTTCAGTTTTTCTGTCCTTCCTTTGAATGCAACTCATCTGCCTCAGTTTCCCACTTGTAATAGGCAGAGTATCTGTCCTGCACCTCTAGATGGGAGGGTTTTGAAATGTTCTGAGGCCTGGGAAGAGTCTTTGAGACCCAACAATGGCCCCTGTCCAGTGCCCGAACCAGCCTGGAGGCTCAGGACAGTGAAGACTCCCCTTGACCCCTATGATTCTGTGAAAGCCTCCAGCCGGACTCTGAGGGCCCAGCTGGAAACCTGCAGATCCCACGATGCTCCGGGAAGCCTGTGGGCCAGGGACTGAGCCCCAGTGGTGCAGCTCCCAGCGGCACTGCCTCCCACCCTCTGTGGTCTAAGCACTGACAGCAGCGGAGGTATGGCGTCTGCCTCAAGACAAGAATAGCACCACGGAGTCCTACTCATCCTGAAATAGCTGAGCGCTCATCGCCCCCGACCTTGACGCCTGTCTTTCAGGCAGAGAGCAGTCCAGTAACACACAGCTCTGTTTCTTCCTCTTCGTTAGAGAGTTTCAATTAGACCCGTCAACTGAGGTTGACAAGACCTGGGACCCAGATTCCAGCAACCTCTCCCCCATCATGTTGACACCAAGCTTAGCCAAGGAAACGCTAGCAGACGTAACATGTCATTTTCAAGAACAAACCTTAAGAGTCATTGCACGGACCCACCATTAACCACCGTTTTCCAGCGGCCCCGAAGCCAGCAATGCTCCCGGCACGAGCTGCTCCTTCAGTCCCAGCCCGGGGGGAAGACCCAGAGCCAGCCCGTAATGCACATGTGACACGAGCAAGAAATAAACCTGTTTTCCTAAGCCACTGAGTGTTTGGAGATGTTCGTTACTACAACGCAACTCAGCCTAAGGTTAGTTAGTGTCATCCCCAGGGATCATTTCACCTGAAATCATACACCCGGGATCCAAACCAGGCAGTCCGGTGTCAGAGTGCATGCTCTTGGCCACTTCACCACGTCCACTCGGAAAACGCCTTGTCGTTTTCCTGCAAGACCCCGTAGACTGGCAAGATCTCCACGTAGGCTCTGTTTTTCTTCATCATCCATGGAGGTAATGAAGAAAAATCAGCAGATTATTTGGTTCTTGGGAGGTAGAACAGACCAGGTAAATAGACTCTGTGCGAGAAAACACAACTGGTTATTGAGTGAGTTGGACTCATTGGTACGTAAACTGGAAATGCCTTTATTTTTCCCATACCAGAGTCTCTCAGGAACGGAGAAACTCTGAAATCAAATTTTGTATAAGAACTCCGATCTTACGGCACCTGGGTGGCTCAGTGGGTTAAGCGTCCGACTTTGGCCCACGGTTCACAAGTTCGAGCCCCATGTTGGGCTCTGTGCTGACAGCTCAGAGCCTGGAGCCTGCTTCGGATTCTATGTCTCCCTCTCTCTCTGCCCCTCCCTTGCTCGAACTCTGTCTCTCTCTCTCAAAGTTAAATAAACATTAAAAAAAAAAAGAAAGAAAGAAAAGAAAAGAACTCTGATCTCTTAGCCATTTGAAAGCTTCTCTCCAGGCCCAGGTTTGGAAATTTGCAAGAAGGAAGGGGTCATGGAGGTGGGAGGGGGTCCCCCTGATTTCGCTCTTCACCTTCAGAGCCTCAGGCTCTTGCAGAATTAGGGCTGAAGGTGGCATGGGGAATGAGGAGCAGGAAAGGTTTTTCTTGGCTTGAATACTCTCTGCATGTAGCAGGTGGTCACATTCCAGCTCCTTGTGACAAGGGGCTCTTTTATGACTTCCCCGGAGAGTCTCCCACCGGGGACAGCCCACAGCACTACTCTGTGGTTTGCATAGTGATGCACCTGGCCAACCACTCAAGGTTAAGTCAGCCCTCTTCCCCACTGGCTTCCGGTTCCGACCTCCTTCTGCTGGGATAGACCAGCTCTCCGCAGAAGGCTTGCTTATTCTGGAGTCGTTTTTTGGTTAAACAGCTATACTGGGATCTATGTAGTTGTTGATTGCACATATTTGGAGCATACTACATGATAAGTTTTGACTTCTTTTTTAAGTTTATTTATTTTGAGAGAGAGAGATAATGGTGTGGGAGTAGAGAGAGAAGGAGAGAGAGAATCCCAAGCAGGTTCCACGCCATCGGCACAGAGCCCCGTGCAGGGCTTGAACTCACGAAGCATGAGATCATGACCTGAGTCAAAATCAAGGGTCGGGTGCTCGACTGAGCCACACCTGCCACCGCAGGCACCCCAATAAGTTGACTTCTGAAGGAGTCCAATGAACCAGAATCAAGATAATGAACATTCCATCACTCCCCAAAATTTCCTCATGACCTTTGGAGATTCCTCTCTCTCGTCCCTCCCCAGCCCTTGGGCAATCCGTAGTGCACTATAGATAAGCTGGCGCTTTCTAGAAGGTTCTATAAATGGCATCACACAGTGTGGGCTCTCAGTGGGCTGAAGCAGCATCATTCTAAAAGGTTCTTCATGGAGGCCCTTTTCAAATAACACAAGCCTGGCCACTTTCCATGGGTGCACAGGGCCCACCGGAAGGTCCACGCCCCTGTGTCCTGTCACACAGTGGAAGTCCAGCTGTCCTGAGCCCCTCTGTTTTCCAGGTGTGGCAGGCTCCGGCGTGAGGCCACCCCGGGGACAAGGCCAGGCTCTCCAAGTACCTGAAGGTCTATTCTGCCGGCTCAACGAAGGAAAAGACACCTTATCAGGATGACTCAGGGAAGGCATTCCCTATTCAGTCTCCTGTGCGTGCCTCAGTTCCCCCTGCGCTAACTCCAGTGGCTGATGCTCTGAGGGTCCCCTGATCGGTTTCTTGGATCACTTTGGTGAGTTCCGCATAGATGGTTTGGAGCCTCTCTGTACAGGTATGCGGGCGCCTGACGTCCTGTGTTCTCAGCGAGGGTGCTCAGCTGAGCCAGACACAACAGGGTGAGTTTCAGGTTAATATCCTGTGTGGTAACTTGGAGGCTCACGGAGGCCCTTGTACAGAAATGCGCCTATACGGGTTCTGCACCCAATTCCAACATCGGTGTGTGTGTGAGCGGGGGCGGGGCGGCCCACACCAACCAGCAATCCTCAGACACCAACTGGGTGTCCTACCATTCAACTCAGTCACCAACGGCGAGCCCAGGCTGTCACCTGCGCTTCTGATGGACCTGCTGGGGATGGGAGGTTCCAACGCCCTTGCTCCTTGGGTTCGATTAATTTGCCGGAGAGGCTCACAGAACTTGGAGAGGCGTCTTATTTGCTGCATTACTGGCTTATTATACAAGGATGTGATTCAGGAACGGCGGGATAGAGGAGGTGGGGCAGGCGGGGTGTGTGGGAAGGGGCTCAGAGCTGCTGTGTGCCCCCCAGGCACCGCCCCCGCCCCCACATCTCCACGTGTTCACCAGCCTGGAAGGTCTCAGAAGCCATCCTTTTGGGGTTTAATAGCGGATTCATTGCACAGTTGTCAGAGTTATGGTTGATTAAATTGTTGGCCTCTGGCGATGGATTCCAGCTCCAGCCCTTTCCCTCTGCAGAAGGTGGGGGTTGGATGAAAATGTCAACCCCCTAATCACATGGTTGGTTGTCCTGGAAACCGGCCCCCTCCCACAGGTGCATCCCAAGAGAGTCACCTCGTTAACAAAAGGAAAGACACCTTTTATGGCTCCCTTCACTTAGGATATCCCTAGAGCTTCAAGAACCCTGTTCCAGGGGCGCCTGGGGGGCTCAGTCGGTTGAGCGTCTGACTTCGGCTCAGGTCATGATCTTATGGTTCATGAGTTCGAGCCCTGCGTTGGGCTCTGTGCTGATGGCTCTGTGACTCCCCCTCTCTCTGCCTCTCCCCAGCTCGCTCGCTGTCTCTCTCTCTGTCTCAAAAATAAACAAACATTAGAAAAAAAATTAAGAGCTCTGTGCCAGAAATGGGGTCCAAGACCAAATATGTACTTTATTATAAATCACGGGATCACAGCCCTTAACCCTGATGCCTCATGTTGGACTTGTAACCCAAGTGTGGCAGACTTCACCAGTTCAGGAGATCACATCGACCTTTAATGTCCAAGTTCCAATAGCCCAGGTCACTCCCCTGCTTCATCACCTCCTCCCTGACCATACACTCTAACCGGGTTCTCCTCTGCAAGTTTTCCAGGGCTCCAGAAGAAATGCGCACAAGAGCCTATAAAATTTCAACTTCAAATAAACCACAAATGACTTTGCAGTGTAAGTATTTCCTAGGCAATATTAGGAACCGTGAGATATTTGGGATGTACTTATGGTAAAATATCATCTGTCATTTATCGTGAATTCCAATGTAACAGAGCGTCCAGCATTTGAACTGGGAACCCTGTCCCCTCCTGGTGTCTCTCTGTGGCCCTTGGCGGCCCCCAAGTGCAGATTTCAGCTTAATCTCCCACAGCGGGAGTAATGGGGACACCCTCCCTCCCTAGAGGCTAGGCTTTTCAGACCACAAGGCTGCAAGAACAAGAAATGGATTTTCCCTTGGAGAGTCTAAGGCTCCTTCCAAGTTCCTTTTTCGGGGACCCCAGGGTGACGATCAAGGGAACATTCATTCCTTTTTGGGTAAACCCCGCCCACGCCAAAAAAGAATGTGCTCCTGCCCTTTGTCCCCAAAGGGCATCCGAACAGTATTCTGGAATCAGCACATTTCCTAAAGTCTAGATGACATGGTTGTTCTAGAATAATCTGGCCTCGGGGAACTATAAGGATTGTCTCAGGTCATGCCTCTCTGGCTGCCTTTAGGGGACCTCTGTCCGCTGGCAGTGAAGCTAAGCCTGTAGGCATCCTTCCTGGACCCTCTGATACGCGTCCCCAGTCTTGGACAAGACCTCATCACACATCTTCCCAGTAGAAACAATCGGCCGTTATACAGCCCTGCCCTGGGGAAGACACTAGCTTATATTCCCGTGCAGAGAAGCGACACCCCCCTTTCCCAAGCAGGTGATACTTTCCCAGAATCAAAGACCCTTTAGAGAGTTTTCCCTCAATCAATGCAGCCAGTTGCCCTTGGGTCAAAATCCCAACTTCTACCTACATAGGAGGACTGCCCTTGCATTTGAAATGTTGGCTTTCCCTTTACAAAACCATCAAACTTTCTTGAAATTTAGGAGTTACTCTTACCCAAGACTTACCCTGCTCCCCCTGCCCGGGGAACACATGCACTGGTGATTCATCCAATGGACAGATGTTTTAATCTTTGAATGCCTTGCTAGGTTTTGGATTCAAAACATAATGGCGCTAGGGGCGCCTGGTGAATCAGTTGGTTGGGGCGCCTGACTTGGTTCAGGTCATGATCTCTCAGGGTTCCAGCCCTGAGTCGGGCTCTGTGCTGACAGCTCAGAGCCTGGAGCCTGCCGTGGATTCCGTGTCTCCCTCTCTCTCTGCCCCTCCCCCACTCACACTCTGTCACTTTCTCTCTCAAAAATAAACGTTAAAAACAATAAAGAAAAAATAATGGCGCTTGACACTTCAATTATATTGCTCTGCGGACACCAAATTCTTCAAAAACTGGTAAGTTTTCTAGGTAACAGGTTCATCTTTACAAAAACAGGACATCTAGTTTATTTTGCCCGTTTTGATGGGGGGAGGGTGTCTGTCAAAAATGTCACAGCACAGTGCTACATGGCATTTTTAGTTTTTCTGTCTCCTTCGTCCCCAGGCAACCAGATGGCTTAGCGCTGTTGCTAACTGTCCATGGCAGCCCCCTCCCCATTATCCTGTTTGCTGTTAAAAAAGAGTAGACAGAATTTCCAGGGCTAAATACTTTTCTTGCAGATACACCTCTGGCCTTTAGTGAGGGATTTTTGAAGGTTATCCTAGGGGTTCCAAGGGTTTCCTTCTCCCTTGTGGCCTAAGTTTAGATTTTCATCATTTTGAAAGGTTAAAATTTCTTCGCTTCTAGATCATGGAGATGTTATTTTCATGAAATCCACAAGATCCTTTAGAAGGAGCTTGAGCAGGCTGTAAAAGTTCTAGCCGTTGCTAAGGGAACCAGGCAAAGCTTGCTTCCTGTATAAACCTGGTTATTATATTCAAAATGTAAGCAGCAGTGGGAGATTCCTAACGGGAGAGAGGAAACTCTGCTTTTGAAGAAGCAAGTGGGAAATCACTCCTCTCTCACAGAGCAGGGTGGTCCCAGGCTCATCTTCAATGTCCTAGAATAAACTAGGCGACTACTCTTTTCTTTGTGGGAAAACCATGGTGGGATTCTAATGGTGGAAGAAAAGGGAAGCCATTCTTCCGGCGGGACCGTGGAAGAGCAAACACCGGCAGCCCCTTAGCTGACTGAGGTGGGAAAGGCTGAAAGCAGACAGTCGGGAGCTATGATTCCAGGTGTACAGATTTTTAAAATTATTTTTAGAGAGAGAGAGTGCAAGTGTGAGCAGGGGACAGGGGCAGTGGAAGAGAGAGGGAGAGAGAGAGAAAAAGACAGAATTCTAAGCAGGCGCCATGCTCAGTGCAGAGCCTGATGCAGGGCTTGAGCCCATGACACTGGGATCATGACCTAAGCTGAGATCAAGAGTTGGAGGCTCAACCGACTGAGCCATCCAGGAACCCTAGCTCTAGAGACTTGACGGACAACTCTGAGAGAGAGAGAGAGAGAGAGAGAGAGAGAGAGAGAGAGAGAGAGAGAATGTTATGCCCAGATTTCAATATCGTCCCCAAAAACCAGAGACCGCCAGGGAGACCGAGTCACGCAGGCAAAAGCAAAGGGCTTTATTACGGGCTTAGGCTGGCCGGGCCTAAGCTCAGGCTCACAGACTTTAGCAGCGCAGTGGATCCGTGCTGAGAGCCCTGAACAAAGGCAGGGTCGGGCCTGTCTGGGTTTGGGAAGGGGGAGTTACAGGAAATTGTGACACAGGTACAGTGACCTAATCATTATCACATAACATCATTGGCAGTAACTTTAACCATACACATTGTCCAGAGTGCTTGTTACTTTCGGCAGGCAGGACCCAATCACAACATTTAGAGTATTAACCAATTACAGAGTGGACCCAGGACCCAGGACCCAGGACCCAGGACCCTCACGTAGGGTGTAACTAGCTTTAAGCAATAAGTGATTATCTATAGCTTCTACCTCTAGGCCTGCCCTTGGGAGTGTTAAGCATTTTAACTGGCTGCTTCTGATTGGGTGTTACTAGGGTGGTCCCTGGTTGAGCAATCTGTGCCCTTTTATTGTCTAATGATTCTGAGAAACTGACACTTAGGCCTCCAAGGTCAGAGGGGAAACTTGAAGCCTGTCATGGAGTCAGTTTGGTTCAGACCTGTGTCCTTTCAAGAACTGTCCAAGAAGTGTTTGGATCCCAAAGCATGAATTTCAGGAAAGAACTAAATATCGTTTTCTCCACAAAAGGAAATCTTGCTTTTAAAAAATTAAAATCCTGAGATGGAAGGAAAATGACATTCCGTTGCCCCTACTTGTGTGCTGAGGCCTCCTTCCCAGCGAAAGAAACCAGGAAGTGTGGATGGATGAAAGGGTCCACTACCCATGATGGGGCAGTACTTGGCCTTAGGAAGGAAGCGCGCTCCGACATCGATGATCGTCAGGGACATGATGCTGAGTGACGGGGGACAAATATTGTATGATTCCGTGTACGGGAAGTTCCTAGAAGACTCAGATTCATAAAAGCCATAAACGGCTGGGGGGGGGGGGGGACGGGCGTTTAGCGAGCAGGGTTTCCGACTAGGAAGACGAAGCCGTTCTGGAGAGAGAGAAGGTGGTGACCGTCACACCGTGGTGTGAACCACTCCATGCTCACGAGCAGCACTTTATGTTGCGTGTGCCTCACTCACACACACAGAAAGAGATGCTTCCACTACTTAGGGGTGTCACCAAACAAAGCGGCCCAAGGACAGTGGAGTCCTACTCCCTCCAAGCCCCGCACACGCCACCTCGGCCCTGGCGAAGCACAGCGCATTCATAAAGGACTCTGGGAAGTCCTAGATTGAACGCTGTTTAATTCAATTAAACTAGGCATTTTCTCGGCTGAATACAGACCCCTTTCTTTCCATGGAACACTATTAATAGTTCTGGGAGCTGCTGATAAAGAGATTTGTATTGTCCAACATCCTTCTACCGATGCCTCGCTGGATGCTGTCCGCAAGCCTTGAGAGATAGTCCCTAACAGTTAAGCCTGGGTAATAGTGACTGATTACCGTAAATACTACAGTCAGCGAGCCTAGTGATTTCTTCAGCAGTAAAGACACTGGGGCTCAGAGAAGTCAAGCCCTCGCTCAAGATCAGCGGCAGAGAGGAGCCGGGTCGCCTGGGTCTCTAACCAGCCCCTGCCACCCCTTCTGGGTGCCCGGATGTGTGAGCAAGTTAGTTACCCAACGAGACTCAGAACCCCGGGGCTACTGAACGGCAGGTCAGAGAGGCCACAGGGGATGGGACTATGCACCAGGATTGCAGGCTCCTGTCCCTGACATTGCAGAGCCCTTGAAGGCCGGTGCTCCCAGGCTCCCCCCTCCTCTGCTCCTTTCTCCCAAACAGGGCAGGGGGAGTTTAGAGACGTTCCCTCTCCTACAGCAATTCATGAATTTTCTTGAGTGGGTGCTGACTAAAGTGCACATTCCAGTGAACTAACTCAGACCCAGAGAGACGGACACCGCATGTTCTCATTTATATGTGGAATCTAGGAAACCTCAGCAAACTCAGAAAGAGGTCAGATTTGGGGTTGCCAGAGTTGGGGGTGGGGGAGGATCGGGCGAAGGCGTCAGAAGCTACAGGCTTCCAGCTGTCAGGTAAACAAACACGTTCTGGTGCTGTCACGTGCAGCATGACTGAGGTCAACCACGTTACATGGTATATTTGAAAGTCGCTAGGAGGGGCGCCTCGGTGGCTCAGCCGGGTGAGCGTCCGACTTCAGCTCAGGTCATGATCTCACAGTTCATGGGTTTGAGCCCCCTGTTGGGCTCTGCTGACAGCTCAGAGCCTGCTTGGGATTCTCTCTCTCTCTCTCTCTCTCTCTCCCTCCCTCCCCTTTGTGCACATTCCCTCTCTGTCAAAAATAAATAAAAAATAAACAGTAAAAAATAAAGCTTCAGTATCCTCATCTATAAGAAATATTACATGAATAATAAGATACAATACAGGTTCTCCGGGTCATTCCCTGCAGACTGTGACTCAGTAGGTCTGGGGCGGGACTTGGGAAGGTCTGAGTATCTCTGACTTTAACACTAAAAGGGATCATCACAGAGATTCTCTCTCTCTCTCACTCTCTCTCTGCCCCTCCCCCTGCTCTCCCCAAATAAATAAATAAACATTAAAAAAAATAAAAGGGATCATTACAAAACATCCTCCGATGTTCCCCACTGCACAGATAGAAGGTTCAACGGAGCTGAAGGGATGGTCCAGATTCACACCCAAAAGTTAGCTACTTTTTCTAACTGCTCTTAAAATAGACACAGAAGCAAAATACTCCTTTCCTCAAGGAAAAAGATGCAGGTTTGTTATTTCATTTTTATTGTATAAGTTTATTTATTTACTTTTGAGACAGAGAGAGACAGAGCACAAGGGGGGAAATGGCAGAGAGAGAAAGAGACACAGAATTGGAAGCGGACTCCAGGCTCTGAGCTGTCAGAGCCCGACGTGGGGCTTGAATCCACAATCTGTGAGCTCATGACCTGAGCCAAAGTCGGATGCCTAACCAACTGAGCCACGCAGGCACCTGTTTTTTTTGTTTGTTTTGTTTTTAGTCTTTAAAGAAAAATCCACTGTGCACTCTCCTCTATCCATCCCAGCAAACGGGCCCCGTTCTCTCCTTTCCGGACCCAGGGGGAGACAGTCTTTCAGTCTAGGTTCCCAGCCCCTTTCCCGCTCTTTCGGGAGGTCCAGCCACCCCAGGGGACATCCTGGCCACCATCTTCCTTACTGGAGACCCAATTCTGCCTGCAGCCCTGACCCAACTCGCTCCCTGCGTGTTGACAGACACCACATGGAGGCTGGCTCTGCTCCCCCACCAACTTCCTTCCGAGCACACAGCTAACTCAGGCCCTAACTATGCTGCACAGGGAAGGGGGGAGCGGGCAGCCCGGAGCTCCCACTTCCCGAGGAGCCACCCCCACCCACTCCAGCTGCAGGACCTGCGCCCCAGCAGGATGCGGGATATGGACAAGCGGCAAGGCTGGGCACACACCCGGCATTCCGTGGTCACTTGGCAGCGCCCTGCCAGAGAGCAGATGGAAAAGTATGAGGACACTCAATTCCCCAAATTCCTTTTCTGAGAGCTCTACAAGGCTCAGTCTCCACAAGTTAGAGTCTTTTCAAGTGAGTTAAAACCCAGCTCCTCCCCACGCACATCTACACCGGTTTTCTTTATTTCAGGTCGCAGGAGGAGGTAGCTGAGATCTTGATCCGTAGATCACGGGGTATGCTGTGACTCCAGGATCCCATCACCTGCCTTTGCTGGTGACGCTCTGCACCTGCCTTTGCTGGTGACACTCTGAGCCCAGGGTCAGAGCCGCTCTGTTTGCGGGGTCTTCCCTGAGCAGGCTTCCCCCATGGGGGCCTCAACGCTGCCTGGAGCCCTGGAGTCCTTGCCAGATAGAGGGACATGGCTAAGAGCCACAGACCTGCCTTTCGACCCTGGCTTTCTGGCTGCCTGGGGATAGTCCTGAAACTACCTGGGCTCTTTCCCGTCTGGAAAATGGGCATGATAGTGTCTGGTTCAAGACGCCTTACACAAGAGGCTGTGTGAGTGTCCAGGGTTGGGCGCCCACTGAACGTTCAGCAAATGGCGGCCGTGATTATTTCCTTGAGCTCCTGGGGCACGTTTCACTTGTCCACAGCTCCCCTTTGCCACAAGGAGTGCCACCAAGTAGGCCAAGATGGGATCTAGACTATGGCCATCACAGAGCCCAAATAACGGCCATCCGGAAACAATTGATTCAATTGAGTAAAAATTCATTGCACGCAAACACACACACACACACACACACACACACACACACACACAAGGCATTGGGGCTCTTAATTTGTGGGTTTCCCAGTAAAATAAACTTGGGGGATATAAGGGTACCTGGAATTTGATCCAAGAATGAGTAATCTGAATTTTTTTTAAGGTTTATTTACTTGAGAGGGAGGGGGAGAGGGAGAGAGAGATATGGAGAGAGAGAATGAGTGGGGAAGGGGCAGAGAGAGAGAGAGGGAGACACAGAATCGGAAGCAGGCTCCAGCCTCTGAGCTGTCAGCACAGAGCCGGACACAGGGCTCAAACTCACAAATGGTGTGATCATGACCTGAGCTGAAGTTGGACACTTAACCAGTGGAACCACCCAGGTGCCCCATGAATGCGTAATTTGATCTGTATTGCTAAATTACGTTCCAGAATGGTTGCGTCCATTCACACTTGGCCATAATAGTAGGAAAGTGCCTGAGGACTCCAGCCCATCGTCCAGCTCAAAGCCCCCTGTTTGTGAGCCCTCTTCAACCATGCCCATAGTAGGGGCACCTGGCTGGCTCTGTTGCGGAACGTGGGACTGACTCTTGATCTCGAGGTTGTTACTTCAAGTCCCGTGTTGGGTGTAGTGATTACTTAAAAATAAGTAAACTTAAAAAATCCCCATAGCCATATTTTTTTAAGGCATTGCCAGTCTGATGAAATATCTCAATCGTCCTGCTTGCTGAATCTGTGATTATTCGTGCAGTCGAAGTTTTTTTCATATTTGTCAGGCTTTTTGTATTTCTTCTTTGTGCTTTACTTATTCATATCCTTTGCTCATTTTATTTTTTTTTTTAATTTTTGATGTTTATTTATTTTTTTAAGGAGAGACAGAGAGATAGAGCACTGTCAGGGGAGGGGCAGAGAGAGAGGAAGAGACACAGAATCTGAAGCAGGCTCCAGGCTCTGAGCTGTCAGCACAGAGCCCGATGCGGGGCTCGAACCTGTGAATCGTGAGATCATGACCAGAGCTGAAGTCAGATGCTCAACCGATGAAGCCACCCAGGCACCCCTTGCAGTTGGACTTAATACCCAATCATGAAAAGCCCTTCTCTGGCTCCTGTTTTCTCAACTCCGTCCATCTCCCGTCCCTCTATGCTCTCATTAGGCTTAGAGGTTCACCCTTCCGCAAGAGGCTCATGCTCGGCTCCCTGTCACTAGGCACTGTGTCCTCCACTTGGACCTTGTTCTCCTGATCCACTCAGGACTCTGGCTCCTTCTTCCAGCTCAAAGCCCCGTCTGTGAAGCCCTCTCTGATGCCCACGGACAGATGGGGGTCCTTCATCTCCTGCTGGGTTTTATACATTCCTATGATCACAACTGTACATCTGTTTACGTGGATTGTGACCTTTCCACTTTGAATTCCCACAGCCCACCACTGTATTTTGGCTCAAGGTCATCACTCAAGGGAATGTATGGAGTCAAACAGCATAACTGGGACAAGGCTGGAAAAGTCGGTTGGGGCGTGCCGTGGAAGGCCTCGAACGCCGAGGTCGGTGGGCTGTGAGCTGGCCCGGGCCAGCCCCGAGCTGCACTCATCCATCTGAATCGGAGTACGGAAGCAACAGAAAGCCAGGAACCAGGTAAGAGGCCGTTACGTTTCAGGGCAGACAGAGGCAGGCCTGAATAAGGGTGGGCGGCTGAGGCGTGGGAAGGAGGGCACATTGTTGAGGGATGATGCACGGTCAGAATGATCAGGACCCTGAGACTGGACAGAGCCAAAACTGTGACCAGGAGCCGAAAATTCTCATGCAACTGTCCATGCTTTCTTTAAGTGTTCTGTGTCTTTTGCGAACATTACAATGGATGTTGCCGTCAAACGTATGTGAATTATTACAACGTCACTGATGACTGCTCTGGAACCAGTCAAGTCTTTGTAACTGTTTCCTCGCCTGTGAAATGGGGTCATCATGGTGTCTCCGCTGTGGGGCTGTGGTGAGGATTAAGTGAGTTAACCCTGCGGACGCACTCAGAGCGATGTCGTGCATGCGGTAAGCGCTCCACCACCGTTGGCTATTTGAAATATTATTATTCATATATTTCCACCCGAGAGGCACCCATTCGTCCCTGTATCTAAGTAGCTCCCTATTTGTGACAAGTGAGTAGTCATTCAAAGACTCCTGGAGACTTGCATGGGGCAGCTCGTGAAAGGCTTTCTGAAGGCTGTGATTGGGGGGCGAAGGGCCACATAGATGGAGAGAGGGGAGGCCACCCCAAGGAAGAGCCACTCATGTCCCAGGAGTAAGAGCAGGATGCCATTTTCCCACATGGCTCCCAATGTGCAAGGCTCCCAACAAGAGTTGAGGGGGAGAAATTGGAGCACGAAGCCCTCTCGTTCTTTAACGCACCATTAATCCTGCCATCTTGCCCTTAAGGAAAGTGAGATGAACCAATGTGTTCAGTATTGCTTTTATCATCTTGAGAGAAGAAATCAAGCCATCCCGAGAGATGCCTATTACAGATCCCGCCATCTTGCTCATGACGAGAGCAAACATATCACAGGGTTTTAATTCTCTCTTCTTTCCCAGAATGAGGGTGTAAGGTGCCACTGTCTTTATCAAAGCTGCCATTGGTCCCCTTTGTGAGCAGAGGTTCAAATGTCAAAGAGTCTGTGGAGCTATTCTGGAACTTTCCATCTGTTCTGCCCTTGCCTTCAGACTTGTCTGAGTCTTCCGGGACAGGATTCTCACGCTGTAAGGGTCTTTGGTTAGCGCTGCCATGTTTTGAGGGTCACACTCACAGTTAATGCCTTTGTGTCGGAACAAGGTCTCCACTGTGCCTCTGGGTGAAAACAAAATCCCTGAGACACAGAGCTGACTTCCAGAAAAGGTTCCCGTGCTAAGTCAGCCAACAGACTCCAGAGCTAATCGGAACCAGATGTGAGTTCTTTCACTGAAATATATTGCAGGTCACAGATTTATTTTTTTGAGAGTACCTATAATAACAATTAAAATCATAAAATGTGTTTCCCTAGATATTTTCTCCTAGTCAACCAAGCAATATAGTCTGATAAGTTGGGCCCAACCTGTGCCAAAACCAACATATTTGCTTTGTTAGAAATCTGCAGAATGTGTCTGTCTGCGGAGGTGCGCTCTGGTCAGACCAGGGGCAGCCGCCAACATGCAGTTTCCTAAAATATCCGTGTGCAAAGGAATGATAAGCAGACTGCAGAGACTTGCGGCTGGGAGGTAGGGAGAGAGAAAAGCCCGCGAGAGAGGCGTATGGTAAGTGGCATTAAGCATAATTCATGTAATGTGGCAGATACTTCCTGCGTTTAGAAAACGGGGTCTCCCAAAGAGCCCAGCGGCTGATGGCCGTCTGCACCAGCATCTCTGCCAAGGCGAGACGCTGGGCGCGTGGCCACCTCTGGGAAGCACGACTAGGAAATATACCAGGTCATCCGAGGAAGTCTTCTACAGAGACACGGTTTTGTTTTGTTTTGAAGACATTGTCCGGCTTTCCTAGGAGCTGATCCTCTGCCTTCCGAACAGCCCATTCAGCCAGTTGGGGTCAAGTGGACCCCACTTGGGTCCCTACTTTATGGAGAGTGAGCTGGCAAGCAACTCGAAACACCAGTAAGCAGCGACCAGCACCCTTCGGCCTGGGGGCGTCCTGTTGACTTACTGGCATTCATGTCTATTCCGCTACACCCTCTGTTTCCCAATACCAGACCCCCCTCCCCCCCCCCGGCATAGCCCCTTGTCTGTGTGTTGTGTCTACACCCACTATTGTCTTTCATGCCCACTTTCTGTTCCCCCTGCTTTTGGGAACAGCTACCCATCTCCCTATAGAAAAACAGCCCTCCCCACTCTCAGCCCTGGGTCCCACTGGGGTTAATGACACACACCTCCAATCATACACGCATGCCCAGGCACCCTGGGTGGCACACCCCCTAAGCCTGGTCAAAGCATTAATGATGGATTCGATGTAGGCATGTGATCAGTGGAGGCTTTAGACTTCAGGTCCTTTCTTTTAAAAAGTTCCCTTTTAGGGGTGCCTGTGGGGCTCCGTCGACTAAGCATCTGACTTCAGCTCAGATCATGATCTCACCATTCATGGGTTCGAGCCCTGCATCAAGCTTTGTGCTGACAACTCAGAGCCTGGAGCCTGCTTTGGATTCTGTGTCTCCCTCTCTCTTTGCCCCTCCCCTGTTTTCTCTCTCTCTCTCTCTCTCTCTCTCTCTCTTTCAAATAAACATTAAAAAAATAGTTCACTTTTAGAGGTGCCTGGGTGGCTTGGTCGGCTAAGTGTCCGACTCTTGATTTCAGCTCAGGTCGTGATCTCGTGGTTCAGTCTGTGGGATCAAGCCCTGAATCAGGCTCTGGGTTATCAGTGCAGAGCCTGCTTGGGATTCTTTCTGTCCCTCTCTCTCTTTCTGCCGCTAAGCCTTTGCTTGCTCTCCCTCTCAAAATAAATACATAAACATTAAAAAAAAAAGAAATTACTTAAAAAAATAAAAAGTTCCATTTTAAAATAGTTAATACAGGGGCCCCTGGGTGGTTCAGTTGGTTAAGTGTCCCACTTCGACTCAGGTCATGATCTCACAGTTTGTGGGTTCAAGCCCTGCATCAGGCTCTGTGCTTATAGCTCAGAGCCTGGAGCCTGCTTCTGATTCTGTGTCTCCTCTCTCTCTGCCCCTTCCCCTCTCATGCTCTGTCTCTCTCTGTATCAAAAATAAATAAAACACTAAAAAAATTAAAAAAAATAAAACATTAAAAAATTAATAAGTAAATAAATAAATAAGAGTTAATACATTCACACAGTTCCAAAAAAAGTAAAGTTTAAGAAGCTAATGGATAATAAAATGCGAAATATGAGTCCATATGTTAAAAAATGAATACATTGAAAATCTGAGCTGTCATAGGACATTTTACTTAGTCTCAAAGGACCTCCCCACAAAACACCCATTCATTACAAAGGGATAAATAGTAATTTTATGGAGGAGAATCTTGGCAGACAGCACCCTAACGAAGCGATTCGCATTGATGACATCATCAGCGATGCGACAGATCAAAATCACGTGTCACCAGACAGGATGCAATGTGAGAAAATCATCGATCACTGCTGTGATGGCCCAAGATTCCACAACCCAAATCCAATTGTGAGGAGACATCAGAGGCACCCAAGTTGAAAGCCATTCTCTAGGATTACTGGCCTGTAATCTCCATGTCCTCGATGGCGGAGGAAGCTCTTAAAGGCTGTTCCAGACCGAAGGAGACCAAAGACGACTAAACGGCCACGTGATTGTCAGCGGGATCCTTTCATTTCTAGGAAGGATGTTGTTGGGGCCCTTGGAGAAATGGAAAAGGTAGAAAAGTATCTAATGTTGATTTCTGGTTTTATTGGTTGAATCGTGGCTACGTGAGAGAAGGTGCCGGTGGCAGGGGACCCATCAAGGATGATGGACACATCATATCAGCAACTTATTCTCTCTCTTTTTAAAAGTTTATTTATTTATTTCTGAGAGAGAGAGAGAGAGACAGGGAGAGAGAGAGAGCGAGCATGCACAAGCTGGAGAGGGGGCAGAGAGAGAGAAGGGGAGACACAGAATCCAAAGCAGGCTGCAGGCTCCGAACTGTCAGCACAGAGCCCGACATGGGGCTCGAACTCAAAAAACTGTGAGATCATGACCTGAGCCGAAGTCGGACACTTAACCAACTGGGCCACCCAAAGTAGGTAACCGTACAGCCTGGTGTAATCCTGCACACTAAGAACGAAGAAGCCAATGCCTATGGCTTAAGAGGCACTGTTCACTCCCAGGGTCTCTGAATCACAATCGGCTAGAGGGTCTTAGAACTTTGCCAGCGCTCAGACCCATTCCGGGGTGCCTTGTTCCTCATCCCCAGGGCCCCTGGGGATTCCCAGGATGGCCTGTGGAGCGTCTGTCTCACAGTGGACCCTCTCCAGCTCACTTGCACTCTTGGTCAGCCTTCTTTCTCTCTTCCGTCATCAAAAGTCACACAGCTTTGCAGAAATAAAAGGGACTCCGTTCAAATACCTCATCGGTCCAAGGTGACCAGCCCACAGGAAACATATAATATGGGAGAGTCTCATTTGGGGACACATAGGGACAGTAAGATTTTTTTTTTTTTGAACGTGACATTTCAAAGAGTTCAATGTATCCAAACTTTGATTAACACGGGGTTACTTCAAACAGATAGAGTCACCCACGAACATGTTTTCACTCTAACTGAAGAGAGAGACAAAGAAACGGGGCTGAGAGAGAAAATGGTTGAGAGAATGTTTCCGGCGCCCGCAGAGGCCGGTGGCCCCGTCGGCGGTCCTGACAGGATGGCTTCCTGTTGGCTCTTCGCCCCATAACCTGGGGCGTGGGAAGAGGAATTTCTCCTGTCGAGACTCAGCCACGGAGGCCTGTCCCGCAGCCTCTCCCACAGCAGAGCTTTCCCAGTACCTCATCTGTGGTAACGCCTTGTCGATGCCCAACTCAAGAGCTCAGTTCCGCAGGAAGGGATTCCTAGTGTGCGACTTCTCTCCCATCAGAGGCCCGTCTCCAGGTCAGGCTCTTGGACAGACGCCTCATGCTGCACGACTTCCTCCCAGATGCGTCCCCGTGTTTTCCACTGGGCGGCTCCCCTCTGGGGCCCCCATCATGGCTGACCCTCCTGTCTGTCCACACTGCTGTCATCCCCTGGCTGGGAACCAACGTGGCCTTTGGGGGACCTCACTCCTCAGAGAAGCGGGGCCTCTTTGTTTCCTTCTTTCATTCAGCAAACGTGGCTGGGGAGTCCTCTGTGGCCTGGCGCTGGCGAAATGCTGAGGCCGCCATGGAACAACAAGATGGCGCCCGTAGCCGTGGCCCCTTCACAGGGCCCGTCGGAGGGCGCGGGAGGAAATATTTTAACTGCACATTTAAATATTTCATTACAATGGTAGCCAGTGCCCTGACAGAGTATCATGAGAGAGGCTCCTGACTCAGTTTGAAGACGAGACATCTGAGGGGAGGGAGGGAGGCTGATGGGGAGTTAGCCCGAGGAAGAGGGGGTGTAGGGGAGGGAGGGGAACACGGAATCGCTGAGAGGTTTTCAACAAAGTAGTTTACAGGACATGATTTATGTTCTTTTAATGTTTATTGAGAGAGACAGAGGGAGTGCAAATGGGGGAGGGGCAGAGAGAGAGAGGAGGACACAGAATCCGAAGCAGCTCCAGGCTCCGAGCTGTCATTACGACGTGGAGCTCGAACTCAGGAACTGTGAGACCATAACTTGAGCCAAGTCGGATGCTCAACTGACTCAGCCACCCAGGCACCCCAATATACACCATTTTTTGGAGGTTTGTTTGTTTGTTTACATACAGTACCGGTGGGGGCGTGGGGCAGTGAGAGGGGGAGAGAGAATCTCAGGCAGGTTCCATGCTCAACATGGAGCCCGACGCAGGGCTCGATCCCACAACCATGCAATCGTGAACGGAGCCGAAATCAGGAGTGGAACACCTAACTGACTGAACCACTCGGGTGCCCCAGATTCTTAAACAACTTAACATAAACTCACCAGATGACTCGGCAATCCCATTCTTAGGTTACACCCCAGAGAAATTAAAGTGTGTGTTCAAATCAAAAGTTCATGGCAACGATTTTCGTGGCAGCTCCAAACTGTAAACAATCCAAATGTCCATCAGCTGATGAAGGATAAACAAAATGTGGAATATGCATACAATGAAAGACGACTCAGTAACAGTATGATCACAGCGTCGGTGTGAAGGACTGATACACTCTAGAGCATGGAGGACCCTCAGAAATAGGACGCTGACTGAAAGCAGCCATACTATGTAAGATCACATAGGGTATGGCTTTATTTACATGAAATTTCTAGAAAAGACAAAACTACAGAGCCAGAAAGCAGATCAGTGGTTGCCTAGGGCTGGCGGTAGGAGCACAGATTGGCACAAAATAAATCTTTGGGGTAATGGAAAAATTCTAAAACCTGGACTCTAGTTTTACTAAAACTCGTCTGATTGAACCTTTAAAATGGGTGGGTTTTTATGCCTCAATAAAGCTATTTAAAAAGAAAAAAATCATTCACTGGAGGC
Organism: Suricata suricatta; assembly: GCF_006229205.1. Taxonomy (NCBI): domain Eukaryota; kingdom Metazoa; phylum Chordata; class Mammalia; order Carnivora; family Herpestidae; genus Suricata; species Suricata suricatta. The sequence goes on from NC_043716.1 coordinate 2,986,747, forward strand.
AGGATTAAAGACAGAAGACGATTTGGAAGTCTCAGAGTACCTTTCTCTGGTGCTTTGTTCCTTAGACTCTCATCTCCAGAAGTCAGCCTCCCTTAGAAAATACCAGAAAAGGCCCGAATACTATCCCATTCTTCCACACTCTGATTCATCAGACAAAGAGACAGGCACGAGAGAACCACCACAAATAACATATGCACCGAGGGCTGTGTTGACCACACAGTGTATCTAAGAAGAGATGGGTGGGTACTTGCTTCATAGTCGTGGTCAGTGCTAGCGTGTTTTGCCAAGGCAAACGCTGATAAAAAGCAGTTGGTCTTAAAGAGAAATTGCAAAGTCCCTCCTTAGTAACAGAGAAGTTGTTCCTAATTTTTAAATTGCAGTCCCCACTGCCACCCCCTCAAAATTTCTAAATTCATAGAGTCTCTTCTCCACCCCTCCTTACCCTGGTATTCTGCTCCCCATCTAGCAGACAGAAGGCAATGGCAAGCATATATCAAGGACCAAGTGGTTGAGTTTTAGTATGTCTCTAATTCTACCTCTCCCGCCCCCAAACCCACTGTCTGTCCCTTCTTCCCCTCAATCCATCTTTCCAATGTTGGTTCTATTTTTGGTATCAGCCTTTTCCTCTCCTGGGTTCTGTTATTGTTGGATGGACCTTATTGTCGGGGTCTGAGCCAAGAATATAAATGGAGGCCTGGTCTGTTATATGTCTAATTATTTAGAAATTGCAAACCAGGGGCACCTGGGTGGCTCAGCCGGTTAGGCCTCCGACTTCAGCTCAGGTCCTGATCTCACAGTTCGTGGGTTTGGGCCCCGCGACGGGCTCTGTGCTGACAGCTCAGAGCCTGCTTGGGATTCGTGTCTCCCTCTTTCTCTGCCCCTCCCCTACTCATTCTCTTTCTCTCAAAAATAAACAAACACTTAAAAAATTGTTTTAATTAAAAAAAGAAAAAAGACATTGCAAACCAGAATGTCAGAGTGTTCAATAAAATACGTGCCTGTGTCCTGCCTGACGTTACGTTCCTCACCTGGGAAGCCAGGTTTGAAATGACAATGCTCCTCCTTGGAAAATCACGGTGGAACACGGAAGCTCAGAGACCCCCTGCGCCTCCTCAAAGCCAATCTCCGGTGCACCGTTCTTTTCCATTTCACCGCGCAAGGGGCTGCCATGAACGCCCCGCCCCCACACTCAAGCTCCACCTACTACACTGCCCTCCCCCACAACCAACCTCCCCCTGGCCAGCCCGCAGGCCTTGGGGTGTGCGCCCCTCTGGAGACTAGATCCACTCTTGAAAGCGTGGAACTGGGCAGCCCCGCAAGTGGGCTTGGGGCCAATTGGGCAGGTCACTTTGGACTCCGGCGACTGAAACTGTGGTCTAATAGAGAGGAGGGACATAGGACAAGTCTCTGGCTGAGAGGAACCGTTTACCCTTTGGGAAGCAGGGCTGGAGGTGGGTCAGGGTGGGGGGTGGGGCCCTGTTGTCTTGGCCCAAGGGCAGTACTGATTGTCTTGATAGATCGGGTGCACAGATTTCCTGATATTCATCCATCCTTGTGATTCTGGAATGAATCCTGCTTCGTCATGTTTTTTTATATACCACTGGATTCCATTTGCTCATGCTCTCCATAGGAATTTTCCATCCATATTCAGAAGTGACATTGAACCCTAGCCTTCTCTATTTGTGCTAAGGTGGTTGGGTTTTGACATCAGGGCTGCGCTGGCTTTGTTAATTGAATTGGGAGACTTTCCATCTTTTTCTATGTTCTGTAACAGATATTTTCTTTTTTCCTTCTAATATGCGAGGCATTTATAAAAACATTCCCACTGTGAAAAATTCAAACCATACAGAAAAGGCAAAAATTCTCCTTGCCTCTCTCTTCAAATCCTAATCTCCTGCCGGAAGTGACCACATTACCCACTTGCTGTGTTTTCTTCCAGAACCTTCCATTTCCATACATACACGTACCTATGAATAACACGGTGCCTTTTTCTTTTTTTATATAAGTGGGATTAAATTCTACATGCTGAATTTGTAGGTTTTAGGTTTTATGTTGGCTTTTTTGTTTGTTTTTACTTAACAACATTATTTCTTGATGTCAGTACATAGAGACCTATTTCATCTCTTTAAGATTCTATAGAATTTATTTTTATTTTTTAAGTTTATTTATTTTTATGTATTTATTTTTGAGAGAGTACAAGTAGGGGAGGGGCAGAGAGGGGACAGAGGGTCTGAAGCAGGCTCTGAGCTGTCAGCACAGAGCCCGATGTGGGGCTTGAACCCATGAACTGCAAGATCATGACCTGAGCCGAAGTCGGATGCTCAATTGACTGAGCCACTCAGGTGCCCCTGAAGTTTACTTATGTTGAGAGAGACAGGCAGACAGAGAGGGTGAAAGAGATAATCCCAAGTGGGCTCTGTGCTGTCAGCAGGAAGCCTGACCTGGGGCTCAAACTCATGCACCCATGAGATTATGACCTGAGCCAAAATCAAGAGCTGGATACTTAACCGACTGAGCCACCCAGATGCTCTGAAAACCCTTTTCTAATGCCCTGTTCTTGTTGTGTCTAAAACTCTGGCTGGTACACAGTAGGCACTCAATAAATAGGGAACAAACAGATGAATCAGAGACCATTTTTGTAAATGGCTCTTTGGATGGACAGGCTACTGCTTCTTCAGATTAGGTACCAAGCAGAGAAGCTCTTAGGGGAGGGGAGGCGGCGTTAAAGTTTCAGTAGGTGTCGTCCAGTGTCCCCAGACACCCAGTCTGACCAGTTTATACTTCCAGTAATACCCAAGAGAACTCACTTCCTCTCCGACCAACATTTGCCATTAACACACGTAACTCTTTGTTCAATGCATGAGTGAAAAAATAAATGGTATCTTATTGCTGTTCTAACTTGCCCTTCTTCAGATGATCATGTTTTTATTTCTTGGCCCCATGGAAATCGTTATCTGCCAATGATTGTTTCTGTTCTCCCCCATTCCCCTTAATTGCTTGTACTTTTCTTACTGACTTGTTGGAGATTTTTCTTTATTTTGGAAAAAATTGTGGCCAACATTTTCTCCTACCCTGGTGCTTTTAGTTTAATTTTGTTTCATGTCTGCATGAAATGCATTCTATTTCAGTGAATCAAACTTGTGTTTCCTTTATGCTTTTGTTCCCCAATATGGGTGTTGTCTACTATCAGACTCACCTCTGTGGATAATGAGAACTCTTCATACTCAGGGTGACTCAGTCAGTTGAGCATCTGATTCTCAATTTTGGCTCAGGTCCTGATCCCAGGGTTGTGGGATCGAGCCCTGCATCAGGATCTGTGCTGAGCATGGAGCCTGCTTAAGATTCTCTCTCTCTCTCCCCTCTCCCCTACTCCCTCTCTCTCAAAAAAAATTAAAAATAATTTCCATACTCAGTCATAAAGAGTACTTTTTCAAGATGATATTCTTTAAATACTGATTAGACTTTTATTTAAGCAGAAAGAAGCCGTTTTTCTTCTCATTGCGGTGGAATGTGGCTTTCTTTATAGACCACACAAGGGACCAGCCCAGTGTCACAGCGCACCCTAGTCTATCAGCGCTATCTGTCCTTATCTGTCCCTTAGTCCTCCCTTGTTCACAGACAGACTCACAAAGGACGAAAATGACCTGTGGGACTAGGTGAAAGCGGCATCAAGGCAGGGCGCCCAGGACACAGAGGACGAGGGGCACCCAGGCGCGCAGGGGAGGGCAGACCCCTGCTGCAGGTGGATGGTCGGACTGCCCGCTCTTCCGTATTCACACCATAATCTGGTGGCTCCCGATTATGTGTGCAGGGGGGGCGGGGAGCTGAAACATGGTTAGGTCTCCTCTTTGAAGTCTGTTCTTTCTTACAGTCAGACTCTTGTTTCCCTGCTCTACACTTTTAAACTGTAAGTTCAACCTCTTTTATTTCCCTCCCGACAATGCCATTCTAGTGTGACTAGGGCTGGGGACTCAGCAGCCATCTGGGGACAGCCCCTCCTCCCCCTTCCTTCCTCTCCCCGCACCCCTCCCTCCTGTCCTCTTTCTTCCTTCTTTTTCTCCTCCCTTCATCTTCCTCCCCTCCCTTCTCCCCTTCCTCCTCCTCTCTCCCTCTTCCCCTCCTTCCTCCCCTCCCCTTCCCCTCCCTTCTCCTCCCCTTCCTCTCCCTCCTCCCCTCTTGCCTCCCCTCCCACCTCCTCTCCTCCTTCTCCCTCC
>NC_043716.1:2991060-3006126 GCF_006229205.1 Suricata suricatta
GGCTTGTGGGTTCGAGCCCTGCATGGGGCTCTGAGCTGACGGTGCAGAGCCTGCTTGGGATTCTGTTGCTCCTTCTCTCTGCCCCTTCCCCAACTTGTGTGCTCTGCCTTTCTCTCTCAAAATAATAAGTATTAAAAAAAATTTTTTTAAAGTTCCAATAACGAAAACATTTCAAAAGGACCACCATGTCCGGGAGGATCCCGAGACCCGAGCTGTTCCCACGCCCGAGTCCCCCGTTCCCGCCTCACCCGGGCATTGCCAGCGCCTCCCTTCTCTGGGTAAATCCGGTTCCAGAAGCTTTAGACGCCCTCGTCCCATGGTTCCCTGACCTGTTTCTTCCTCCTCAGAGAGAAAAGTGGGAAACTGAGCTGGGGGAGGGGGGCAGGTGGCACTTCGCTAACATTTCACATCTGCCATAATGTACTGAGAGTCACGTCTGCCACGAAGCCCATGGTCATATGAGCCTTGGCAAGCACTGTCCCCTGACCTTTAGACGCGACCTTCTGACCTAGCCTCCCTGCCCCTGCCCCTTCGGTGGTGTCGGTGTCGTAGAAAGCACTGGATTGGAAACACCAGGGGTGTGAATTCCATGTGTGGCCACAGAGCCCAAGTAGGGGAGGGGGAGTGTGGCCAGGACACCCAGCGGGTAGAGCAAAGGGCAAAGTTTCCTCCCGCTGGAATCCCCACAGGGAGAAAGGCAAGAATCCCAGATCTGGCCTCCATGAAACGGAAACAGGGTTTCTTTCCCCCTTAAGTTTACTTTTATTTATTTCGAGAAAGATACAGAGAACAAGTGGGGAAGGGGAAGAGAGGGAGGGAGAGAATCCCAAGAAGGCTCTGAGCTGTCAGCAGAGAGCCCAACACGGGGCTCAAGCCCACAAACCGTGAGATCATGACCTGAGCCGATGTCAAGAATCACTTAACCGACTGAGCCACCCAGACGCCCCAAAAATCAGTTTTCTTGATTTTTAACGTAAGCGTTGTGTGCGTGCATCTCATAAAGACAATGAGAGGGTCTCACAGTGTGACCGTTGGAACACCCTGACCACCGTCCCCTGGTGGCCGCCCACCCTACATTCGGGCAAAAGGCTTCAGAGGAGATCATCAGCCTCTTGGACCCTCCTCGGTCATGTCCAAGTCCATCCAGTCAACAGATCACACACACTCAAGACCATTCCTTCGGCCTCCCTCCCTGGGCCCCTTGGTTTTCCTGGACTGGCCCGTCCTGAGTGCCACACCCCGGGCCACTGCTCCCTTCACCCCGCCGCGCACTAACCTCACCGCCAACCCTCCTCCAAGCTCAAATTCCTCCTCCTGGTTTTGCTCAAAAGAAGGTAGAGGGGCACCTGGGTGGCTCAGTCGGTTGAGTGTCTGACTCTTGATTTCGGCTCAGGTCACGATCTCACGGTTTGTGGGTTTGAGCCCCGCACTGGGCTCTGGGCTGACAGTGTGGAGCCTGCTTGGGATTCTGTCTCTCCCTCTCTCTCTGTCTGTCTCCCACTCTGTCCCACTCTCTTTCTCTCTCAAATAAACTTTCAAAAACGAAAGAAGGTAGAAGGAAATGCGGGGGGAGGGAGGCTGAACCAACACGCTCCGACTTTCTGGGCGGGCGACAGGCTCCCTGGTCACTCAGTCACCCTCCTTGGGTTTTGTTTTGTTTTTTCTTTTCTTCCTGCTCAGCAGAGAAGGGCTGCCTGCTGTCCTCTCTCAGCGGCCTAGTGTCACCGCACCTCTGGGCCAGTCACTAGTTTGTGCTCTTGCTAAACGAAGAGGCAGGCTTTGAGGCCTACCCATTGGCAGCCCACGGCAGAGGGGGGGGGGACCCCACCCTGCTTGCATCTTAATTAAGGAGCCTGCGGAGGACATCTCTCTGCACGGCCTCAAGGACCCTCTGGAACTGGTCTTGCTCGGTTTAGCCTTGGCCTCCCCCGTAAGACGGCAATGTGTCCTCCCCAGGATCATGGCGATGTGCGCTCCCCAATCGTGGTTCGTAGGCACGTAAGCTCTAGAATTGTATTCCAGCTTCCATGCGTGGTTAGTGACCTTGGCCAAGTGCTTTAGCTTTTCTGGGCCACAGTCCTCTCATCTTTAAAGTGGGCAGGGGAGCAGAACCAAGTGAAGTCACATGTCCTCAGCATCCAGTGTAGCGTGGGCGCATCGTCACTGTGTAAATAATCTCACTGGTCTTTATAAAACCTGTCGAGCTCCAGACTTTGTGGTTGAAGAGACTGGTGTTTTAAGAACTCAGGAGTGCCGAGGAGTGGGCTCTGGTAATTCAGGGCAGACATGGGGGGGAGTCGGGCTTCTTCCTCCCGGGCCGGGGCTCCTCCTTCCTGACCAGGTGGGTCCTGTCTGCCTCCTGGTCAGTGGCCTTGGTTGGGGGCCCCTCGGCTGGCCCAGCCTGCGATCAGGAGCGGGGGGCTCAAGTCACACGTCCCAGAAAGAGCCAGCTTGCTTTGTAGCTGCGCACACGTCAGATCACCGGGCGGCTTGGGGAAACAGATTCATATCCTATCCCACGCCCAACGTTACATCGCAAGGCACCGGGCCTGGACGCCAGCGGTTTGTGACAGTTGCTTGGGGTTTCTCGGGTGCAGAAAGCAGTGTGTGTACCTCCCCTATTATTTGGAGCAAACTAGAAGCCGGGGGTCAGCAGAGCCACACCTCACCCAGAGCGCATGTGCCCGGAAGCTCGCCTCCGGACACCTCCTGCTTGCCCCTCACACTGGGGGCTCGGCGGCCCCTGTGAATGCCCCAACACACACCCACCACTCGCGAGCTGCTCTGACCTTGATCCGTCTGTGTTTCGGCTTTCGGCTCATGTCACCGTCCAGGCAGGTGAACGTGTGACCTGCAACGCGAGCCTGGAGCCTGGAGCCTGGAGCGAGGTTCCGGGCTGGAGGCAACAACCTCAGAAATCCAGACACCGCAGGCTGGCTGGGGAACGTGAAGCCCGGACATTGTATTTATTGATTCGGGTCTCTTGGAATTCAGGGGGTTGGCTGGCCTTGTGGGGACCTTCAGGTCCCTGGGGGGGCTGGAGGGGCATCTCCTGCTTGGTCACACAGTCCAGGAGGGACCGGCCACCAACATCTGCAGGGGCAGGCTCTGGGAGCTGGGGGTCGTGTCCACACTTTGAAGCCTGCCCAGCCTGGCGCTCACCCCCACCTGGCCAGCCTCACCTGGACTGGAGGGGCAGGGGTGGGGGAAGGGGACAAGCGAGGAGAGTCGGCAGAAGGGACCCCTCTGGGGTGGCTGCATGGGAAAGACTTAGGAGGCCAGGAGCAAAGAAGGGGAGAGGAGGTGGGGAGGGTCGCAGGATCAAGGAAGGGAAAGGGCTCGGTCTCTTCACCCCCACATTCCTCCCGGCATTTCTTCTCGTTCCCTTGGTTATAGAAGAATAGCAATTAGCAAATTCAGTAAAAAGAGCCAGAGATGGAGATTGTTTGCGCATTTGGGGGCCAACATGCATTAGTGAAGGAATGTGACCAGAACTATATATAACCCCTCGCTGGGCCCACCCACCTGTCCGGCCGAGTGAGCGATGGTCTGTTTGTTCAGAGCTGGTATGTAGCTCATTGCGCTCTGGGAGCCCACCATCTGGGCCCGAGCCTCGCTGCCAGTAGCTTTCGGTGACCATATATGGCAAAATGATATATGTGATAAAAAGAAGCCAAATTCTCCAGTTGCGTCAGCCCCCGGAGCACGCAGCCCGCCTGGCTCGAACCCCTGGCAGCCCGGTGCCTCCGCCCCCTACCCTGGCTCTGAAAGCCCCAGGGGCTCAGCGATTGGCTGGGGGAGCGGTGGGGCGGTGGGGGGCCGAGAGGCCCCGCCCCGCTCCCCCAGGCCGGGACAGACGTGCTGTGAGCTCGAGGTGGGGAGGCTGGGAGCTGTGTGTTTGGTCCTGGCCCCAAACCAGGAAGATTAGAAGGTAGGAGTGATAAACCCACATTCTTTCCAGAAAGCAGCCTGGTGTGATGCCAGTGGGCATGCGGCGGCGGGGTGGGGGGCACTGTACCCCCAACGCCAAGGATAGAATGAACCCTCATTCCTCAGATATCCCCACAGCTGCCTTGACCTTAACCCACCAGGAGAAAGTTTAGGCTAGACTGTTAAGCTGGGGGAAAGAAAAGAAAAACACATTTTTTTGAACCAATCCGATTGTTTCTCATCCCACTGCCCTGTCCCCAGCAGCCAAACCCACAGCTGTGTTCACCCCTTGGGCCCCGAGTTCCTGCTCTGGACCAGGCGATGTGCCGATGCCGGGGGAGGGGGGGGGAAGAGGACCAGCACAGGCAATGGCCTGGCACCCCCCCCCCCCCAGCAGCTCGCCTGGGGCACAGGACACCACACCCAGCCATTGCCCCTGGGGACATCCAGCCCAGACTCAGGGGCTCAAGGAGGGTCCTGGGAGGAGGTGACACACAACAGAGCCTTAAAGAACAAGCAGTACATAGTGGCTGGGGATTGGGAACAGAAATCCCAGGCTTCAGGGCAAGAGCTGGGCAAGCGTGGGGTGATGGGAGGCGGGAGGTGGGCAGGAGCCAGAGCACAGAGGCCTCTTCCAGGAGGCGCTAAAGGGTCTGGACCTCTGCCCACCTCCCCAGCCTCCTGTGGCATCTGAGCCCGTGCCCCTCTCCCCCAAACCCCCACACACCAGGTCCTGTACACACAACAGGCAGCATGCGCGCACACGTGCGCGCACACAGGGATGCGCGCAGAGACCGCGCTCCTGCCCACCCACCGTTCCGTGACATAAACAAGGAAATTGAGCAGAAGCGAAGAAGAGGACAATGGAGTCCAAATGAGAACCAGGGAGAGAAGGCAGGCCTGGGGAAGGCGCTCTGCCAGGAAGCGGGGTGTGTGGGCGGGAGGGCCGGGAGTCGTTGGAAGGGGGTGGACATTCTAGCAGGGTCTGGACTCCCCCCCCCCCCCAACTGGGGAAGGCACAAACAGGAAGGGAGACAGCTGGTCCGCAGAGGTGGGGTGGGGGACCTGAGCAGAGCCTAGTAGCGCGGGCTCCTGACACTGACAGTTCAGCTCGGGATGTGTGTGTCTGTGTGTCCCTGCTTTGGGACAGCCACCGCTCCTGGCCCCCCTTCATCTCCACTTCTCTGAGCTCCGACAGAGGCGGGAGGTCCCTGCGGAGCTGCTGTGGGGTGGCCCTGCAGGCAAATAGGGGCTAGGGGCCTTGCCTGGCTTTCTGCCCTCCAGGGAGCATCCATAGACCGGAAGTGTCCCTGGACATGCTAGAAAGCATGTGAGCCTGTCCTGAGGGGTGAGTCTCATCACCGAACATGCCTTCAGAGACCTGTGTCCACTGAGCATTCAGAGAGCAGGATAAGGCTTTAGGGTTCGCTGGTTGCTTCCTCCAGGAAGCCCTCCTGGCTCCCTGGGGCTGCGCAGTATTAAATGCCCGGCAGGAACAAGGGGCAAACTGCAATGTTGCTTATGACCCAGACGGGAAGTCACACATTATTACTTCCACTGTATTCTGTGGCCTCTCCGAGTCACCTTGACAAGCTATGGGAGGGGCAAGCGGGATCTTTAAGAGCCATCTTAGAGGCTGGTCACTGAGTCTGGGGTAATTTGCTCGGCAGCCTTAGATAACCAAGTGGTGGCTGCTCTTGAAAGTGTCCTTGGGCCCAGGGTGACGGGCAGATAAGGTTGGGTGGACGAAACTCTGGGTCTCTATAATTAGGCAGGATTTTCCATTGCCAGAGGCAAAAAATCCACTTCGAAAACGAAGTATCAAGAGAACTCTAATTGGCTTACATTGCGGAAAAGCCCAGAGACATAGCTGTGGCTTTGGGAATAGCGGAAACGAAGATTTCGGGAGAAAACACACGACGGGCACAGACAGAGGTATGTGGAGGGAGGAGGGGTCAGTCCTAGAGAGGATGACGGGTCCTTGGAGGCTCACTGCACTATTCTTTCCGTGTTTCGTATACGTGTTCAAGTGTCTATCCCGAAAGTGAAAAGGGGCAACGAAAAATCAGAGTGGGCACGCCTCCTACAAGGGCTACACTTTCTCGATCTCTCTTGCTTTGCGCACACATGATCGACCACACGCAGATGCACATCACGACCGTCTCAAAGCACAGAGAGATTCTCTCCATCGACGTGCCCCAGAGACGTATCTGGACACACAAACGCATCCTTTCCCCAAAGTCCCCAAGACTGTCCCCATGACAAGCCCTACCCAGTAGCCCTCTCCTGGTGTGGGAAGTCCGTTCCCCTGGGACCCCATACTCATTACGTCCATTTGCTGCTGTTGAACAGATCAGTCCAAACCGAGGGCACCTGCCTTGCCAGAGAGGTTGGAATAGATTCTGGGGACAAGGATGGCATCTGTCTTCTGGACTCTTCTACCCGCGGTGCTCAAGACCAGGTTTGGCCCATGGTACGTGCTCCATAAATGTGTGTTGAATGAATGCATGAAACATTTTCAAGAAAAAGGGGGTCATAAGGCTCCAGAGGGTCCAGAACTGGAAGTCAGAATGGAGACCACCCCAGGGACCACCAACTCGCTGCAGATTTCCCCCTCCCGACACTGCCCCTCCCCTGCTTCCCAGGCTTGCTTGTCTCCATCACATGCCACGGCCCTCCCCGACCCGCCTGTGGCATCCCCTCCTGCGTTTCCAGGTCCCGCCTTCCAGGAACCTCGTATTATCCCTGACCCCCTTCTCTTGTGTATTTAAGCTCTTCTTCCAAACTAGATTCTTGCCATCCACACCTGAACCTTCTCTAGCTTCTCCGGCTGGAAGAACACGGGAGTCGTCTCTGCACACCTGTTGTTTCTCTTCCAGGCATACGGCCTTCTTCCCTTCCCCGCCAGCATCTTCGGAGGGTGTCCGCACATATTCCGTGTTCCCGTCTCCACCTCATGCTCAGTTCTTACCCATCCCTCTCCGGCTGCACCTCTGTCGCTCCACTGACACACGGGTGACACGCTCCTTGTCCGCATCCTCATCTCACATGCCCCGTCAGGCACAACGGACGCAGGTGACTCATCCCCTTGGGAACCCCTCTGGGCCCAATCCCGCCCCTGGTTGCTCCATCTCAGCCTCTCCCAGGCTGCCGGCATTTCATAAGGCCTGGTCCCAGGGCCCCCGTGTTGTCCGCTCTGTCCTCTCTCACTGGGCAGGTCCCTCGCATTAGGTTATTTAGGCTCTCCTGTTACTAGGTGTATGTCTGTTGTCCTAGGAGTGTCAATGTCCCTACTCCTCCCCTGCTGAGAACGTGGTAGGACTTTCCCTTCTCCTAGCGACGTGGTCACGGACACGAGCACAAGTCAAATACGCCTTTTCGGGGCAAAAGCTTTAAGAATCGGTATGCAATTGACTATGTGTCCTTTCCCTGCCGTTATCCTAGTGAAAGCATGTGTTAGGATGGGTGTTTCATCAGCCTGATCCTTGAGTGTCTGTGATAAGCAAAGCCTTCTTGATGACCTATTTTTGGATAAAAAGCCTAGGAGGAAATAAATCTTATTGAGTTGAGATATGGAGACCTGGATTCTGTCCATCTATCCATCCGTCGGTCCGTCCATCCATCTACTTATAATAATGTCTTTGTTAAGTGTTGGTGTTAGGATATTACTGGCCTCATAAAATAAATTGGTAAGGGGGCGCCTGGGTGGCTCAGTTGGTTGAGCGTCCAACCGCGGCTCAAGTCATGATCTCACAGTTCATGAGTTCGAGCCCCGCATTAGGCCCACTGCTGTCTCCCTCTCTCTGCCCCTGCTCCACTCTCTCTCTCAAAAATAAATACATGTTAAAAAAAATAAATTGGGAAATGTTCCCTCCTGTTCCTTTTTTTTTCCCTGACAGATTGTGCAAGTTTGGTGTCACTTCCTCCTTAAATATTTGATAGAATTCACCAGTGAAACTATCCGGGCTTGAAGTTGTTCTTTGATTTTGTTTGTTTGTGGGAAGGGTTTTGATCATGAATTCAATTTCTTTGACAGATAAAACTCTTTAGATTTTCAATTTCATCCTGTATCAGTTTTGGGAGGTTGTAAATTGTTTAGCAATTTGTCCATTTATCTGCGTTATCAGATTTACTGGCATAAAGATCATCATGCTGGCTTCTTGTTCTGTTGTCTCATCTTAATTATAGGCTCTGTGCTGACATCTTCCCTTTTGTGTCTTACTGTCATAATTTATTCCCTTTCTCCTCTCTCTCTCTCCTTGATCAGTCTAGTTAGGAATCTACCAATTTTCTTGATATTTTCCATGAATCAACTTTTGGCTTTGTTAATTTTCTGTTCATCTGTTTTCTTTTTTCTAAATTATTTTTTTAATGTTTATTTATTTTTGAGAGAAAGAGACAGAGTGTGAGTGGGGGAGGGGCAGAGAGGAGGAGACACAGAATCTGAAGCAGGCTCCAGGCTCTGAGCTGTCAGCACAGAGCCCCACCCCACGTGGGGCTCAAACCCATGAACCGCGAGATCATGACCTGAGCCGAAGTCGAACACTTGACTGACTGAGCAGGCGCCCCTATTCATCTGTTTTCTGTGTCACAAATATTTGCTCTTATCATTTCCTTCCTTCCTTCCTTCTTCTTACTGTGGGTTGACTTTGGTTTTGTTCCTCTAGCTTTTTGAAGTAGAATCTCAGACTATTGATTTTATATCTTTTTTTCTAATAGAGCTAAATATGCTCCCTTAGGCACCCCTTGATTTTGATGGAATACATTTTCATGTATCATTTGGCTCAAAATATTATTTTCTAATTTTCCTTGTCTTAAAAACAAGAACAATAGTTTCCAGTGGGCTTATGCTAAGCCCTGCATCACCAAATCAAGATTCAATTTTTAAAAAAATTTTTAAGTTTATTTACTTTGAGAGAGAGGGAGAGAGTGCAAGTGGGGAAGGGGCAGAGAGAGAGGGGTCAAGAGAGAGGATCCCAAGCAGGCTCTACACTAGAGCCTGATGCAGGGCTCGAACTCGTGAACCCTGAGATCATGACCCAAGCCAAACTCAGACACTTAACTGACGGAGCCACCCAGGTGCCCCCAAGATTCAACTTAATTACAGTCTCGGCTCTCCCGGAAGTGGAGTCTTGAACCAGTCAGTCAAGAATCACCTCATCAGAACCAGTGGTCACCTGTCTGGTAGATCCCGCCACCCATTAAAGAAAAGTGACCTCGTAAAAACCAACCCACTTTTTTTTTTTCCTAGAACTTCCTTTTTCCTACACTCCTCTGTACCTAAAGTCTTTCATTCTGTACAGCCGCTCAGAGCTCCTTTCTATCTGCTAGATGGGATTTTGCCGGATCCATGAACTGTTGACTAAAGCCAACGTGATCTTCTAAAACTCAACTTCTGTTGAGTTATGTTTTTCAACAAGAAGGAGATGCCCAAATGATGTGAAGGAGGCAGGGCGGGGTGGGGAGGCTGCCAAGGGGGAGAGGGAAAGATGAGCTTCAGATTACACTGCAGCCTTGAGCGTCCTCCCCAGCAGGGTGGCCCTGCCACAGTGTCCCCACTGAGCTCCGTCCTTGGTTAGGAGTGACCTGGAGAGGGAGCCCCTTGGGTGGGAACACTGAGGCTGATCGGAAGGTGTGGCAGCTGGGGGCTCCCAGCCCTCTCCGTTCCTCGCATGAAGGCCTCTGGAAGGGACAGGTGAGTGGCCCCCGCCATGGCCCCACATCTCCCTAAACTAAACCACGTTCCTCTGATTTATATGGTCATAGAACCACGTTCTTTCCCCTCTGAGAGCTTACTTTGGCTGCAACTACACCACTGCGGGCGTGTTATTGGTTTGTCTCTCCTTGAGAACAAGGGCAATAGATCCTTCACCGCCGGGTGCCGTGTTCCCTAAGTGAACAAGGGACCAGCAACCCGGACTCTCAGAATTCCCCAGGAGCAGCCTGGCCACCTGGGGGCCACGTTGGCGAGGGCGGTGGCACGGCACACATCTGGGTGCACGGTGGCTATTTCGAGAAAGGGCATCTCTGAACCTGTTTGTGTCTCTTTCTCCTTTGTGACCTCTACCTGATGGGCCCCCGAGACTGGTTCTGGTCGTGAGGAGCAGCGGAGAGGTGTGTGAGTCCCTCTCCCCCGGAAACAGCCGCAAGCCTGCACACCTGATTTTATACACACCCAGCGTGTCCCTCACCTCTCCTCTCCTCCCCCCAAACCCGCCCTTCGTTCTGCTTCCTCTGAGATGGTTCAACCGGACAAAGGCAGCCTCATAGGGCCTGTAACTTCTTTCTGGAACTTACTAACATGGGGTAAAAAATAAGCCTCGTGTTAGGAACGTGGGCTGCAGATTCAGATCCCAACTCCTTCCTGTCTAAGCCGCAGCTCTGGGCGAGTCACTTAACTTCGCTGGACCTTCTTTTCTCATCTGTGGAATGGGAACAGCAAAATGGCAAAACCACAATGCTATGAAGGGTAAACAGAATGTCTGTGGCTCTACACTCAAGGCACCTTAGCCTTAAAGGCTCTGAGAAGTCCTGCAGTGAAGCAACCTCACTTTCCCCAAACATATCGGACAAAAGGTTAACCAAGGCCAAGGGCACCTGCGATCCTAGTGTTCCACGGAGAGCAATTCGGGAAACTCTGGCCTAGAGGGTTACAACAGACCTTCAGAACGATTGCAGATGAAATCCAGAGGGGCCTGGTCTCCTGCAGAATTGTTCCGGGTTAAGGTTACAGGGTTATGCCTCTGGATTTCATGGAGGGACGCTGGAACTTGATGCGTGACAGGACTGCTGCTCTCGGGGATGCGTGGGTGACATTATGTGATGCTCTTCCCTTTAATTATTAAAGGACCATTTCTTGGGTAAAAATGGTCATGCTCCTAGAGGGACAGAATTTGTTTGTTTGTTTATTTGAGAGAGAGCAGGGAAGGGGCAGAGAGGGAGGGCGAGAGAGGGAGAATCAGGAGCAGGCTCTGTGCACCGTGAGCTTGGAGCTCAGTGTGGGGCTCGATCCCACGAACTGTGAGACCCGGACCTGAGCTGACTTCAAGATCGTACTGGGCTCTGAGGGAGGGGATAGCTCCTGGTGTAGAACTGGCTAAGCCCAGGGCCACCAGGTGGGGACCAGGAGGTTCCTTGTTTCTTAGCTCCTCCCCCCAGCCTGGGCGTGTTAAAGGAAGCCACAGAAAGGCCTGCGGACTCAAGGTCAGGGGTTAATGGGCTTGGGTCCAGACAGCAAGCAGCTGGCTGAGACACAAAGGAGACACAAAGCGAGGACAGCCTCCCCCCCTTCCCGGTGATCGCAGAGATCAGAAGATGGGGCAGGAACTTGCCACAGACAGAAGAGAGCCCAGAGGACTTGGGAACGCGCCCGAGGGGCCCGGCTCAGAGATGGTGAGGGCCAAACGCTCTCTGCTCGGAGAGGATGTTACTTACTAGAAGAACAGGCACCGCGTCCCCCCCGGGGAGCCTGGTGGGCTCTGGCTGATGTGTCTTGGCCATGACCTAGCATACCAAGTCCTGTTTCTAAGACAACCGGGGAACCAAATAGGAAGAACATTCGGGGTGATAAGCAGAGGCCGTTGCGAGCTGAGCCACGCCAGACAAGTTGAGCTCAAAGATCAGAAGTTTTGAGGCCAGTTCTAAATTTAGAGCCCAATTTTGGAGGGAGCCAAAATGAACTCTCTCTGCACAAAGTGTGTCAGAAGAATAGAAGATACAGATCCCAGGGAGCGACTGGTACGGAGGGGGTGGGGAACCCCCTTTCAGCCAGAGATGCTGAGAATGAGATCAACCAGGCTCCCCCCTTCTTTTTTTTAAACTCAGTATCTTTTCAGAGAGCTTTGCAAGAACTGCGTATCTCATCCCTCGTCTCTCTTCCCTGCTGCTTTGAAAATTTTTAAATTTTTTAAATGTTTATTCGTTTTTGAGAGACAGGGAGACAGAGGGTGAGCGGGGGAGAGGCAGAAAGAGAGGCAGACACAGAATCGAAAGCAGGCTCCAGGCTCCAAACTGTCAGCCTAGAGCCCAATGTGGGTCTCGAACCCATGAACCACAAGATCATGACCTGAGCCAAAGTCAGATGCCCAACCGACGGAGCCCCCCAGGTGCCCCTGAAAAGGTTTGATTACTCAGAAAGACGATCAGAGCAATTCTGGGTGTGTGCAGAGGCGGCGGCAAAATTGAAGACTCGGTGCCCTGGTCCACGCCCAGCCCCCCTCCCATGCCCCCCCATGAAGGGAGAGGACCCGTCACCCACCGGGGTGGGCTCTTTCTGTTGACTCAAGCCACGCCATCCCCTCATTGGACAGCATACCGAACTGACAGCCACACCAGGCTGATGCCAGCGAGCCCCCTATTGAAGTCAACCGAGCCCCAACTTCCCTGCTCCCCACTGCAAGTGCTCCCACTGCGCTTGAAAGCATTAGGGGTCGTGAGACCCGGACTCCGGGCCCCCACCCCCCACTTCCACCTTCGCCCACGGGCCTCTTACCGTCTGCCTGCGCAGGCTGCTCTGCTGAGACATCCTGGCGCGCGGACCTCTGGGAGCCACGATTTCCTCGCCTGTGAAATACCAGGTTGCAGGGTTAGGTGGGACCCGCCCCCCTCTCCTCCCGCTGTGTGTCCGGGTCGGATCAGAGAGCATCACTCCGGCAGTGTCTCCAGTCGCCGGTCCGCCAATCTCCTGGTCTCCCCAGAGCACGGTCCCGGACAAGCCCTTCCCCTGCTCCCAACCTTTTGGAAGCATCCCACTGCCTACAGAGTCAAGTTCACATAGCTTCGCCTGGCATTCAAGGTTGTCCGCGGTCTGAACCCAGCCGAGCGTTTTTGCCTCATTCTTGTCTACCAGCCGCCTGAACAAGTACACGCCAGGTGTTCGTGTCTCTGGGCGCCACTGTCCCCGAAACGGCTCCACATTTCTGCATGTCCCACCTGTACCCTGCTGACCACCCTTGGCGCATTAGCCATATGACCTTGAGCAAGTTACTTAAACCCCATGTTTGCGTAAGAGGGTTTCCAAAGATGACCCGGCAATTCCTTCCATCCCGCATGTCTTTTGCAATGTGACCTGGCCACTCCTTGTCAGCCGGATCCCCTCCCCTTGGACCTGAGCTGGCTCTGGGACAGTCCCCAACCAATGGTAGATGTGGCGGACACCACGCTATGCCGCTTGTGGCTTCTGTGTTTGTGTTCCGGGAAGCCAGCCGGCTGCGGTGCGGGGAAGTCCGGGCTCTCTGGTGCAAGAGAGAGGTCACATGAAGGACAGCAAAGTGCCCCGGCTAATGGTCACCCCCCGAGGTCCCAGTCATGTGACAGAGCCATTGTGGTCCCCTGGCCTCAGCTGGGCTCACCCAGCGGCACAGAGATGAGCTGTCCCCGCTGAGCCCTGCCTCAGTTCCTGACCCACCAAACAGCAGAAAGATACAACATTGCTGGTTTGAGCCGTTACATTTAGGAGGGGACTTCTGTACAGCAACAGGTAAGCGGAATCAGTCTTCTCACCTGCAAAATGGGGATAGTTACGGACCCTTGGCTTCAGAGGCTAGGGAGGATTCAACAGGCTGGTCTGGGTGAGGCCCTTAGAGCCGTGCGGAAGCCGTCTGTAAACATTAGCTCCTCACCATCGACAATGACCTTGCTTAGCTCTTTCCGGTTCCTCCCCAAGCCCCTCTGGCATATAGCGGTGCCCAGAAAACAGCCCGAATAGTGACTGTCCCCTCCTTCGCGAAGCCTTCTCTGATCTCCTTCCACCAGAGGCAGAGGACTCTCCCTCCGCAGCCTCGCTGCGTTTATGAGCGCGCCCGGTGACGTGGTGGACATTTGGGCCCAGATCCGGCTGAGGCTTTCCTCTGGGGACCCCGAGCTCCTTGAAGGCAATGCCTTGCCCGTAAAACACAGGCAAGAAATATCTGTTGAACGAATGAGAAATGGGAGCGGTGCCAGCTGCCCTACGGCCTAACCGGGCTCCCTGGAGTTCGGAAGGAGGGCGACAGAGCGGTGTTAGGGCACCTCTGTGCCCCCCTGGAGGAACCCGTCTCCAGATGCCACTTTGCTGCTTCTGTGTCTTCTGTCCCATCCGGGTGACCTTTATCATTGAGGGCAGGAGAGAAGCCAGCGCAGGGCCCTTGAAGGAAGCCTCCCTGTTTCCTGCCCTCGGAGCTGGCTGGGCTCCCAGGTTCCGGAAGCACGGGGTGTGAGGTCACAGGCCTGGAAGGGACGGCCGGCCCCCCTTTGCCGGCGGATGCCGGGCGTTCCACCGCCCAGAAAAACAGTTGATTCCTAAGCCATGATTCCATCAGATAGCGGTTTAATATCTCTAAGACTTTCCTGCTCCACAGAGGCAGTCAAGTATGAAAGAACGCAGGATTCCATCGGGTTCAAAGATCTCTGGCTGTAGATGGAAATGACTTGACTAATCTTTTTTCTGTTTAAAATTTTTTTCATGTTCTTTTTGAGAGACAGAGCACAAGCAGGGGAGGGGCAGAGAAAGAAAGGGAGACACAGAATCCAAAGCAGGCTCCAGGCTCCGAGCTGTCAGCACAGAGCCCGACGCGGGGCTCAAACTCACGAACTGCAAGATCATGACCTGAGCTGAAGTCGGACTCTCAACAGACTTAGCCACCCAGACACCCCATGACTAGACTAAAATTAAGATCCAAAGATGCAAAGTGAAATCAGGCGGTCGAGTCTCCTGGCTGGGGCTATAACACAGAACTCTGATGTAGGCATCTTGGGCCTCCTTTGAATTGTGGGGTCCCTGACACAGCAGTGGTGGACAGGGTAGATGTCCTATGAGCTCAGAAGAATCAAGAAGGCAACACCTGAAATGGTGTGAAATGATTATTATAGTTCCCTCAGCGAGTCAGATCTTTAAAGATTTAAAATTTAGATAGTTGGAGGGCATCCAAATCATGGCATTGATGTTTTTATGTAAAAGAATCTGTGCACATTTGGTGTTTATGTATTTGGAGCTCAGTAGGATTTGGCCTATTCTGAGTAAAAATCTTGGAATTCCAGCATGAATGGCTGGGTCAGACGGTAGAGCGTGCAACTCTTGATCTCGGGGTCGTGAGTTTGAGCCCCACTGTGGGTACAGAAATTACTTATAAATAAATAAAACTTGAAAAAAAATCTTGG
>NC_043716.1:3006226-3013546 GCF_006229205.1 Suricata suricatta
ATGTAGAATTTTATTTTTATTTACTTTTTAAAGTTTATTTATTTGAGAGATAGAGAGAGACAGTGTGGGACGGGGGAGCAGAAAGAGAGGGAGACAGAGCGTCCCAAGCAGGCAGGTCCATTCTGTCAGCAGAGAGTCCCACTCGGGGCTCGAACCCACAAAACCTGAGATCACGCCCTGAGCTGAAACCAAGGGTCAGATGCTTAACCGACTGAGGCGTCCCTAGATTTAGAATTTTAAATGGAGGATTTCTTGAACATATATAGAGTATCGGAACATTTATGAGAACTCAAAGTTCACCGTATTTTTAATTTATTGGATGGCTAATGTACACTCAAATACTTGGAAAGATTTTGTCTTGTCACACCGTGAAAGTACATGAGAGGAAACTGAACACAATAAATGTTTGCCTGCAATTCAAAACGTTTACGGGAGTTTAACTTTGTCACTGGAATCAGACATTCAAACTCCTTTTAGAAGTGATAGTTAAAATATGTTGGACATAAATAGAATAAGATCTGTAAGCCGGAGCTTAAGGAAGAGAGCTAGATGGTTTGCATTGTAATTTCAGTAAATTAAATAGGAATTTTAAAAGTCAGTTAAACCTCTGAATCATCTTTGTCCAGAAAATGAGATTTACGGTAAAAGCCGCCGCGCAGGATGATGGAGGGATCACATCCGAGACACGGGTGAGAGAGTGGCATCACGACTGTTACATGGGGTGCATCCAGTATGACATGCCGGTGATTATTACTATTAGTAACTCTTTTTTTATGTTTGTTTATTTTGAGAGGGGGGAAGGGCAGAGAGAGAAGGAGACACAGAATCTGAAGCAGGCTGCAGGCTCTGAGCGCAGAGCCCGACATGGGGCTTGAACTCACAAACTGTGGGATCATGACCTGAGCTGAAGTGGGAGGCTTAACCGACTGAGCCGCTCCAGCGCCCCTACTAACTCCTTCTTAAAGGGGAGTATAAAAATGTTGCGGGGTAAGAGGGATGTTCCGGGATACAGGATGTGAGGCGCGCATCGCGGTGGCAGGGGTTAGTGTCCCCCACAGACCGTCATCCCTCAGTCCGTCTCTGGCCGGCAGGGCTCCCCTCATCCTGTCCGGTCTCCCTAAATGCGGCCGGGCTCTCCAGCAGAGACGGGGCTCCGTTCAGTATCGTTCCACCACCCAGTGTCCCCTCTGCCAGCGCCGGTGGGAGGCGCGTCTCCAGGCTCACACCCGCCCCGCAAACTCTCGCTGATGTTTGCTGATGTCTGTTTCCTGACGTCCTGAGGCTCCCGTCCTAAGACTCACAGAACTCAGAATCCTGCAGTAGGTTCCGGGACAATACTTTGTGGAGAAACATCTACAGGGCAAGGGGATGGGAGAGCGGGGCGGGGGAGGGGGGAGGACTGCGGTTCAAGACTGGGTTGTCATGGGGGCGCCCCGAGGGGCTCAGTCAGTGAAGCGTCTGGCTTCTGCTCAGGTCATGATCTCACGGTTCGTGAGTTCGAGTCCCACGTCCGGCTCTGCGCTGACAGCTCGGAGCCTGGAGCCTGCTTTGGATTCTGTGTCTCCCTCTCTCAATGTCCTCCTCTCCCCATTCATGCTCTCTCTCTCTCTCTCTCTCTCTCTCTCTCTCTCTCTCTCAAAAATAAATAAACATTAAAAAAAAAAAAAAGAATGAGTAGTCATGGTAGGCCCCCTGGAGGAGGAGACATCTGGGCCATTTGAGCCAAGACTTCAAGGAGATGAGAGCGAATTGTACACACGGGGAACAGCAAATGCACCTCGGTGGTGTCTCATGGCCTCTGGGAAGACTTTGTCTTTTACTCTAAATGAAGCCGGGAGCCACTGGGATATTTGGAGAAATTCATAAACTGTATATTAGATACTAATCCAGACTGAATTCATGGGTGTGATAATTCCTATTTTTAGTATATGAGCTGCCGAAGCAAGTACACTGGGTGTGATAATTCCTAATAAGTAGAAATAAAATTATTCAGTGATATTGTTCTTAGGAAAACATGCTAAAGTATTAAGGCCCAAGGGGCCATGATGTCTGCAACCTATTTTCAAATGAGTAGGAGAAAAAGAACAAGAACACTAGTTATTTGTCAGTTCTCTGATTCTGATCTAGGTAATACATTAACCTCAGACTGAGGTGCAGAAAAGATCACACATCTTTTAGGAGGGATTCAGGGATTACCACTGTTCATTTTTCACTTCTTTACTGTCTTACTAAGTTATTTTGGTCCGGGAATATTGACTGAGCTCTGCTCACATCCGAGCTACTGCGTTCAGAATTGTGGAGCATCGAAGATCAGTGCAGATCTTTCCATGAAGGACCGTACTTTTTGTTTGGCTCATCCCACAAACTCTTACTGAGCACCTACTACAATCCAGCCTGTGTGTGCCCTCGACAAAGAACACACACCTCTGAACACGCCAAATCCCACTCCTGCTCTCTTGGAGCCTAAGTTATAGTG
Organism: Suricata suricatta; assembly: GCF_006229205.1. NCBI lineage: Eukaryota > Metazoa > Chordata > Mammalia > Carnivora > Herpestidae > Suricata > Suricata suricatta. The sequence continues at coordinate 3,008,703 of NC_043716.1, forward strand.
GAGCTAGCTAAAATCCAGGAGCGATGAAAAAAAATTAAGTGGTTGTAAGTGGTGTAAAAAAGAGAAAGGATTTGTATACTAGGGAGCGATGCGGGGGCCATGGTAGGTTGGCCGTCAGTCAAGAAAGGGCTGAGAAAGCGAGATCACACACAAAAAGAAAAACAAAAAAAACCCCAATAATATGATGTCTGCTTCCACTTCCGGGTCTCCCTCTCTCTCTGCCCTCCGCTCCCCACTCCTGCTCTGTCCGAAATCTAGAGCAGCTTAACTGGGTGATCTGGCCCCGGGCATGTCATGAAGTGTAGTCAAGATATTGACCAAGGCTACGGGCATCCGACGGCCCATCTGAGGTAGGAGAGCCCACTTCCAAGATCCACTCACCGGGTCGCTGCCGTGTCTCATGACTTGGCAGTCGGCTTCTCCGCAGACTGAATGGAACCCAGAGAGAGAAAGGAGGAAGTGTTTATGACCTGCTCTTGGATGCCAGAAACCTTTACTTCCGCCATATTCCTTTCTTCCCAAGCAAGCTGGTATGTCCAGCCCCCCCTGAAGGGAGGGGAATTAGCCCCACCTCTTCAAAGAGCAGAGTATCAAGAAGACCCTTTGCAAGTGCTACACACGCTTGACAACTATGATGATTATAGAAGCAATATTTTAAACTCTGCTGGTACCTCCCATGGGAGGGGACGTATGGCTCGTGAATTCATCCAATCACTGGAATCACAATGACAGAAAATACTCCAGACTTCCCACGACCGTATATGTACATATACGATGTGCATACTTTAATGAATTGAATCCTCAAAGCAACCCTATGAGCTGCTTGCTAGGCTATTTTACAGATGGGGAAACAGAGGCACAGAGAGATTAAGAAACATGCCCAAGGTCATGACGCTCAGAGTCTGAGTCTGTTTAAGACATGACGTTAGAGCCTCTTAACACTTGCATCCTTTAAAAACATTTTTTTAATGTTTATTTTTGAAAGAGGGAGAGTCAGAGTGCGAGCAGGGTGGGACAGAGAGGGAGGGAGACACAAAATCCAAAGCAGGCTCCAAGCTCTGAGCTGTCAGCACAGAGCCCCAACGCGGGGCTCAAACTCATGAACCATGATCGTGACCATTCTGCAACCCTGTGGACACAGAGGGTGACTTACAGAGGTGACGCGAAGGACTTCTCGTCAAAGAAATTCGAGTGGATTTTGTCCGGGGGTTGGGGGGGTGGGGGGAGTCATCGTTGACTTCCGGTCTGCGGCAGAGATCATTTTTGCCTCTGGGAACAAAGCAACTTCAGCTTTTTCCAGATTGTGTGTGGATGTGTCTGTTCTCTACATTGTCCTGCGAACTGGGTTTTACATCCCACTGGTTCTTTTTTTTAAATATTTTTTTAAATTTTTTGAATGTTTCATTTATTTTTGATACAGAGAGAGACAGAGCATGAGAAGGGAAGGGGCAGAGAGAGAAGGAGACACAGAACCGGAAGCAGGCTCCAGGCTCTGAGCTGTCAGCACAGAGCCTGATGCGGGGCTCGAACCCACGAATGTGAGATCTGACCTGAGCCGAAGTCAGAAGCCCAACCGACTGAGCCACCCAGGCACCCCTCAATGGTTCTTTTAATTGATGAGTTTGATAAAATCTTTACGGTGTGTTCCATTTCATATTAAAATGGCAGTCCCCATTTAAAAATTTTTTGAGTTAAAGACAATTACCCGTTAGCAACTTGGTCTCTGTGTCACCACTCTGGCCGCCCTTTTTTTTTTTTTTAAGTTTATTTATTTATTTTGAGAGAGAGCAAGAGAGCACATGAGCAGGGGAGGGGCAGAGAGAGAGGAAGAGAGAATCCCAAGCAGGCTTGGTGCTGTCAGCACAGAGCCCAGCACAGGGATCCATCTCATGAACCGTGAGATCATGACCTGAGCCGAGATCAAGAGTCGGATGCTCAACCGACTGAGCCACCGAGACGCCCCTGTTCAGCTCATTCTACACACTCAGTAGGCACAGTCGTCTTTTCTGAGGGCAAACCTGACCATGCTCTTTTCTGGCTTAAATCTGACGTGCTGTGTAGACAATGCTGGGCAGGGCGGGTCTGGCGTGGGCTCAGGAGAGAGTGAGCCGTGCACCCTGCCTGGCATTGAACGGTGGGGTGGCCTCCAGGTGAGACCCGGTGCCCACCTGACAAAGCCCGGATCTCATCAGATGTGCCTTCCTGGCATAGGACAGAGAAGGTTTGTGAGTTTTGTTTGGTTTCTCAGATGTAAAGATCTACTCTTCTCCTCGTCGAAACCTCACTCCCAGGATCCCAGATTGGGTGCCACACTGGGTTTCTAAGCCTGTCACTCTTACACAAAAGACAACGTCTGCTCAGAGCCCAGTCCTTGGTCTCGTCTTCTTTATTTTTTCTTTAATAAAACGCTCTACATGCTCTTCAGGCTGGAATAAAACACAAGATCCTTGGAAAGACCTCCCCACCAGGCCCTGCGTGACCCTGCCTCGCTGATCTTCTGTCCTGTCTCTGGTCCAGCGACGCCGGCCCTTCCAGACCCAGGTGTGCCCGTGTTGTGTTAAGACAGCCTTCTCCTCACCCCTCCTCCTCCCCATCACGTGGTTAACTACTGGCTTGATGTCTCTTCCAAGAAACCGCAAGCTCCAAGGGGCAGAACCACATCAACTGTTTCCCCATCTGTCCCCTTCACTTCCATCTGGGCGTGGCACTCAACACCACTTTCCGTTGACTGACAGGTGTTCTCAAGCCCAGGTGTGAGGGTGGAGGGTGGGTGGGGGCAGGGACGGTGCATGGGGTGGCTGGGAAGTGAACTCTGGGGAGGGGGAGGGTGGCTGCCTGGTCCCTGACCCACGGGCCAGCCTCCTTCCCTGGATTCTGGACGGCCCGTAACTGGGCATTTCATTCATCAACCTTCAACTGTGTCCGGGGCCATTGTTTCAACAGATTCCGGTTTTCCGTCTGACTCTTCCCTGCCCACTGGCCTCCCTTTGCGCCAATCTGCCACTACTCCTGATATGACAGTGCTCCCAGGGTATCTCCAAATGCAGGAGCTCCCACCAGCTCAGCCCTTCCGAGAAAGGTTCAACAGAGTTACCGCATGGAACCTGCAATTCCACGCCTGGGAACGCAACCCAAGAGAGATGGAAACCAATGTCCACAGAAAACCTTGTACAAGGCTGTTCACACCAGCATTATTCATAGAAGCCAGAGAGGAGGAACAACCCCAATGTCCATATCCAATGGCTGGATATGAAAATGTGGTGTATCTACACAGTGGAATATTATTCGTCCATAAAAAGGAGGGACGGATTGATCTCGACATTAGCACAGATGAACCTTGAACACATCGTACTAAGTAAACAAAGCCAAAGGCAAGATGGTGATTCCACTCATATGAAAGGCCCCGAACAGGGGCGCCTGGGTGACTCAGTCGGTTGAGCATCCGACTCTTGACTCCTGAATTCACGGTTCGTGAGATCGAGCCCCGTGACAGGTGTCGCATGAAATGTATACTTTCAACAAATGAGGACTTTGGCATAGGAATTCTGTGTCAACAAAGCTGTTCATTAAAAAAAAAAATAGTACTTTCTAGTCTTGTTAAGATTCTTGGGAGAACCTCCTGCCCCCACCCCCAATCCCTCACTCATGAAAATCAGTGCCACAGGCCCGTGGTGGGGGAGACGCGGGGGGGGGGGGGGGGGGGGGGGGGGGGGGGGGGGGGGGGGGGGGGAGATACGTTTAGGAGGCGTGGGCGCCGCCTGCCCCCAGCACCCTGTGATGAGTACACCCACTTCCTGTAGATGTTGCTAAGACTGAAGGTTCCAGGGGGCGGTGAGGGGTGAGGGGTAGGGGCTTACTCTGGTATCTGAGTGATCCACCCGCAGCTGGCTTGAAATAAGAAGATTCCAGAGACCTCCAGCTGGCTGAAAGCCTTGCACAGAAGATGCTGGACCCCCACCCGGCCTCTGGGAGGGGGCCGCGGGGGGTGAAGTCAGAGGGTGCTGATCCCAAGGGCCGACAGCTAAGCCCATGGGGGCACGGCCTCTCTAGCTACTTGAGAGACAGAGATCACTCCTCTGGCCTGACCCTGTCCTCCCAGCAGCTCTGACCATCAGCGGCTGTGCGTGTGGCATGGCGTGGCCTATGTGACAGGCACCGGGGTGCCCGGCTCTTTCACCCAGGGGGCTACCCCTGCAGCCCTCCCGCCTCCCCTCAGTTCCATCTGGAAGGGCTAACAGGCTCCCTGGGGAATGGGGGGGGGGTTCTGGCACTGAGAGGGAGCCTGTGAAGGTGCCCCCACGTCTTGCCTCCCGTTCCCCATAAAACATGGGGAGCCCTGCTTCCTGCCTTGGCTGATGAGAGCCACTCCTTTCTGGAAGCAATCCCGTCTCTGTGCTTTAACGAGCTGGTGCCTCTTCTAGTCAGAACGCTCTCATCAGGCCCTTTACTCCGTCTTCTTCTTGAATGCTGACCTCATGCATCTGGGAGCCCAACTCCCCCCTGATGGGGCAGCCTTGGACTTCTTTCTGTGGGTCTGGGCCCCGGGGGGCAGGGTGGGGGGGGAGAGGCTGTCCAGCTGCTGCCCGGGCCGCTCCTCCCTGAGAGGTTCCTGAGGATCCCCGGACTTCTCTGCATGCGCTCTGCCCCTTTCTGTGGGCTCGGGAGGGAGTTTGTGGATTTGTGGCTTTGCTCGTAATCAAGAAATCTGCTAGACTCACAGAATTTCCTCTCCCCGCCAGGGCCAGGCCCCTTCGGAAACCTGAAAAGTGCAGTGGGGTCCCAGTGACTTTACCCACGTGTGCAAACACGTGTGTGGGGGACAAGCCTGAGTGTGTTCGATTAGG
>NC_043716.1:3013646-3023934 GCF_006229205.1 Suricata suricatta
GGAGCCGCCTTCCCTGGGCCTGGAGGTCCCAGAGAGACTCCGTGGGGGGCCTGGGGGGCAGACCGGAGCCTCCAGGGCCTCTCGGACCCCAGCCTGCACGTGCGTATTCGGACTCACCCTCCAGGTCTCCCACTTTGCATCCATGTTTCTTCCCTGGCTGCCTCCCTGTGGGCTCCGAGCCCCAGCGTGGGACGTGAGCGTGGGACGTGAAGCAGACGGCTCTGCGCAGACCGCTTACACCTGCCTGGGCCTAAGTCTGCACGTCCGAGGCCCCACCTCTCTGCGCGCACGCTGCCTGACCCAGCGTGGGTTTCCGATACTCTTACTCACATGGAGGAGGCAGGAGGAGCCCAGGCCCCTGACGGTGGGTGGGTGGCTCCTCGTCCTGCAGAGGTCCTGGGGGGGGGGGGCACGCACCTGCGTCACCTGGAGGGCTTATTAAAGCCCTCGTGGCTGGGCCCAGCCCCCTGAGTTTCTGACTCTCGGGTCTGGGGGGCGGGGCCCAAATAGTGCATTTCTAGCAAGTCCCCAGGTGATCCTGATTCTGCCGGTCTAAGGAGAACCACCTGTACGACGGCGTCTACAAAGCCAGGGCTGACTGCTGCTTCCCGCAGGACCCCGGCGGAGAGGAGCCTCGGAAGTGCTGGGAGTTGGGGATCCCAGCCGGCCCGCCCAGCGCCCAGCTCACCTTGTTCAGGCCTGTCCTGCTAACTGCTTTGCAGGGGAAGCCATCGGTGCTCCCGCCTCCTGAGGGGCTCCCAGGGCAGGCAGACCCAATGTGACTGGTGACCTTGTCCCTGAGCAGGCGTGCCCTCCCGACATAAGACGGGTCTTCACCCGGCTGATGCGCGTCATGTCTATGCTCCAACATGCTTCCTTTGTCTGGTCTCTGACCAGACTGGTCTCCGGTTCTGAGTTCGTGACCCGGAGTGCCACGCTTTGCATTGATCTGCATTTTGTTCAGTTTTGCTGGTTTTCAACTAAGGTGCATCGCTTGCTATACCCACATACACCCCCAGGGGGAGCAGAGGAGGGATCGTCCTCTAGGTTGGGGAGAAGTTCTTGACTCCCCCCCACTCCCCCGCTCAACTCCCCAGCTGTCAACTTGGGAAGCTGCCTCATAGTTTCTTCTTTGCTTTTTAATTTTTTTAAATGTTATATTTATTTTTGAGAGAGAGAAAGACAGCTTAAGCAGGGGAAGGTCAGAGAGAAGGGAGACAGAGAATCTGAAGACAGGCTCCAGGCTCTGAGCGATCAGCACAGAGCCTGACACAGGGTTCGAACCCATTAACTGTGAGATCATGACTTGAGCTGAAGCTGACACTCAACCGACTGAGCCCCCAGGTGGCCCGCTGCCTGCATACTTTCTAGAGAGTTTTTGCACCCCAGTTAGACACCCCAACTTCCAAAAAAAATTTTTTTGAGACAGAACTTAGGAACAAACGTTTTATAGGATTTAATGTTTTCACGGATTGGCTGGGCTGAGGCTTTAAGGGGAAAATGGTGGGGTGTTCGCCAGTAAAAAGGCATCGGGGTCCCAGAGGGCTGGGCGGGGCTGACTAGGTGGGCCACGAGCTCACCAGGGAACGTATTCTCTCTCAGTGTCCAGAACATTCTGGAATCACCGCTGCTCCTTATACCCGGATTTGCTGTTGTTCCTTCTTCTTCACCTCTGCCAAGATGTCTGACAGATCCCGGATGAACTGTTGGATCTAAGGAGGCAAGGGGACGAGGGCTCAGCCCACCGGCAACAGGCCAGCCCATCCTCGAACGGAGCGTGGCCGGGCAGAGTGTCATTTCCCTGTGACTGATTTCCCGGGGCCACTTTCCCGGATTTGACAATTATTCTAGTTGGAGTTTCAGGCTTAACAGACTAGAAGGCACAAACAGGGAACTCCTGGAGGCAGACAGGGTGACAGTATGCCGTCTGGGAAGGGGAGTGGAGGGGCGTGGGGAGGGGAGGGGAGGGGTGAGGGGATGCGGGAGCAAGCAGGCGCTGGCACTAAAAGTCTCCAGCAGTCAGGGGCCAGCAGCGCTGGGGGAGACGGCTCTCCACAATTTAACAGCATTCAAGGTTGGGCGTTTACTTGGAACCCAGAACTGATGCCTGAACGGATCATCCTGAGTCATCGACAGGAGCTTAAGTTCCAAGCGCTAGCTTCTGTTTCGAGGAACACGCACTCAGCATGCTATGTGGGGCCCTGGCCTCCGCACGCGGCCCTGGGGATATCAGTTCCTCTTTCTGGGCCTCGCCTTCTTCATCTTTAATTGTTTTTAATTTCTTTTTCAATAGTTATTTTTGAGAGAGAGAGAGACAGAGCATGAGCAAGGAAGGGAGGGCAGAGAAACTAAGACACAGAATTGGAAGCAGGCTCCACGCTCTGAGCTGTCAGCACAGATCCCGACATGGGGCTTGAACCCATGAACCATGAGATCATGATCTGAGCCAAAGTCGGACGCGTAACCGACTGAGCCACTCAGGCGCCCCGCTCATCTTTAAAAAGGGAAGGGGGAGAACAGGTTGGCCTAGATGGCCTCTAAGATCTAGTTTTAAAATCTCTCCTTTTTGGGGCGCCTGGGTGGCTCAGTCGGTTAAGCGTCTGACTTAGGCTCAGGTCATGATCTCACAGTTCGTGGTTCAAACCCTGAGTCAGGATCTGTGCTGACAGCTCAGAGCCTGGAGCCTGCTTTGGATTCTGTGTCTCTGCCCCTTCCCTGCTCATGCTCTGTCTCTCTCTCTCTCAAAAGTAAACAAACATTAAAAATAAAATCTCTCCTTTTCAAGAATGTTCCTGGGGACAGGACAGGATGACACAGACCATGCAAAACTCTCGACAGCCCTGTCCACCATTACTACTGCAGATACAATTCCTGTTTTTCTAAAGAGGAAACCAAGTCTATGAATGAAAGTAACTTCCCCAAGATCACCGGGAAGCACTTCCCGAGCTAAGTTCTTATGCTAAGTAATCACACCTCCCTAGAGCGTTCTGTGGTCAAGTAAGCTCCGGAAATGTTATCTGCTTGGAGCACCTGGGGCGGAGCCACAGCAAAATCCTGCGTCAGAACCATCAAACTTTGTGTCATCGGGGGTTTTCTGAATGCTCAGAGTCATTTTCTCCTCCCACAGGAAACTGACCTGCCTCTTGGGGTTCTAGGCTTTGCCAAGCACAGCCTGGGCTTCCATCAAGGATGACCCTGGGCTTCGATCTGGGCTTCCCCCGGACCCTCCAGGACACCCAGCACATCGATTTCAAACGGTCCCAGCCTTTTTGCAGAATCCCACGTCCTAAGTCGCGAGGTGGCACCATGCTCCTAAGCTCTAGCTGAGTGGCTGCCTCCCGGAGGCCATGCTTGGATGTGTCACAGGGATGCTGTTAGGAACATCATATCCTAAGAGGCTCTGAAGCCTCCTGGGGAGGAACTTTCAATCGGCGTGACGCGCTAGAAAAAGTGCTCTCACTTTGGTACAAATGCCACGTGTTGCTTTTCCTTCTTGTCATCAGCAAGCACAGGACCAACGGCTGCATTTCTCTCTCGTGTGACTTGAGCTTAGGTTGTAACTTTTATTTTCCCGGGTCCTTATCTTTAATTTTTTTTAGTGTTTATTTAGTTTTGAGAGAGGGAGAGAGAGTGTGAGCGAGGGAGGAGGAGAGAGAGAAAGAGGGGGACAGAGGATCTGAAGCATGCTCTGGGCTGACAGCAGCGAGCCCGACGCGGGGTTCGAACTCATGAACCGTGAGATTGTGACCTGAGCCAAGGTCAATGCTTGTCCAACTGAGCCACCCAGGCGTCCCCCCACCTTTATTTTTGATTTTATTTTCAGGCTAGTTGAGCATGTGTGTATCTGCCAATGGGCTCACATCCTATGGGAACGAGGTGGGAAACTAACGACGTGAGCAATCGCATGTATTCCAGCAGAAGCAAATTGCGGTTGAGAGAGTCGGTGGATGGACGCAGATAAGGTCAGAGCAGGGAAGGCTTGGGCGAAGTCAGGAGCTGGAAATCACCACCTCTTGCCTAACCTTGCTTTATGACAGCTAAAGGAGAGGGGCCTGAGGGTCTTCAGGAGTCCCCAAGGTGCTATTGCCCGGGAGAGGGGTCTGCAAGGACAAAGCTGCTTTTTGTTTTCTTTTAAATGTTTATTTTTGAAAGCGAGCGAGTGGGGGAGGGGCGGAGAGAGACTCCCAGGCAGGCTCCGCCCAGTCAACACAGAGCCCGAGGCGGGGCGCCCAATCACGAAGCTCGAGATTGTGACCTGAGCCGAAATCAAGAGTCAGACACTCAACTGACTGAGCCCCCCGGCGCTGCGAGGCTCCTCTTTCAGTATTTCTGTGACATCATCTGTCCTTCTCCTTCTGGCTCGCTCACGAGTGCACAGTGCTCTGGACCAGAGCGGGTCGTTTCCGTGACACTGGCCGTCATGAGATGAAATGCTGAAGCCGACGGCAGAACCCACCTGCCCTCCAGGAAGCCAGGCATGAAATGGATTTGAGGAAGTGCTCCTTGTCCCACAGAGTTATTTTTCATTTTTCTGTTTGACTTTCTCCCATAGTGAATGTCAGGAGCTATAACCCACATAAACCAAAGCTCTCGGAGGGTCTTCGATAAATGTTAAGAGCGCACAAGTCTCCCGATCGCAGAAGCTTTGAGAACTGCCTCTTCGGAACAAACTTTCTTACAAGCTGCCTTCGAAGCCTCTGAACTGTCGATAATTCTGTTGTACATGCTTTGAGCTGCAGGCTGATTTTCTGGTTTGAGGAAATCCCTCTTCTTGGCTGGTCAGTGGATGAAATCCTTTATGTTTCATGGGTTTTACTTTGCTGTTGTCATTAAATAGGGGAGGTGCCTTCCAGCCTGTTGCTTTTATTGGCTTGTATTTGATATTCATTCACCAAACATTTAGTGAGCACCTACTTTGTGCCAGGCACTGTTCTAGACGCTGAGATACAGTGAACCACAAGACAAACACAAACCCCGGTCTTTAGCACCTTTCTTTCTATTATTTGACAGCAGAGCTCAAGGCTTTTACCACAGGAATGAATAATTAAGTCATGGGTCTGTGCATGTGACACGAAGTATGGCTAACACGTCTTCTGGTATGAAGTTTCCCAAAGTGCGGGATATCTGTACCTTTGGTGGGAAGTGAGATGATTCTGGGGCATCTGGGGGGCTCAGTTGGCTAAGCATCGGACTTCGGCTCAGGTCATGATTTCACAGTTCATGGGTTTGAGTCTCGCGTCGGGCTCTGTACTGATGGCTCAGAGTCTGGAGCCTGCTTCCGATTCTGTGTCTCTCTTTCTCTCTCTGTCCCTCCCCCACTCACACTCTGTCTCTTTCTCAAAAACAAATAAACATTAAAACTAATTTAAAGAAGTGAGATGATTTGGGGTGGCACCTGGACATGGCATCCCACAGCTTTGAATCACAGCGAGAAAGTTATTTCCTTTCCAATTTCCTTGTAGTTACTTCAAAGAGAAAAAAAATCTCAGCTTGGGACTAATGAGAGGCCAACACTTCCTAGACTTGCTGATTCCCCCACTCCCATGATTCACTTCCTCCAAAGACTGGGGCCCAGACTCGAGCTTTCCGCATCTCTCTAGAATTTATGAAGACTGTTTTTGCACCAGTGATGAACTCAATAGTGGGTCTCCGCTGGGGCCCGCATAGACTGGGGCCAAAAGGGTCTTAGCGCTAATGTAGTGGTTCTCAAAGCCTGGAACCCAAACCAGCACCCGCACCGGGCACCTGTTGAGAAATGGAAATCGCCGGGTTCTCATCTCAGACCCACCCAGAGACTCTGGAGGTGGGGCCCAGCGACACCGCCAGCCCGCGGTGGCTCTGATCCTAATTCTTCCATTGGACCAACGGACAGTCATCTCAGCTCAGTGCACGTGGCTGGCCAGGCCACCTGCACCCCGCTCACCATGTCCAGCTGTTTGTAGGTGTCCTCCAGGGCCACGGTGGCAGTCTCCTTCATCTGCTTGCTCACTGTCTGGAACAGGTTCAGGGTCGCCATCTTGATGGTGCCAAGCAAGAGGGTCTTTTTGGCGGCGGTGTTCTGGATGTGTGCCCAGCGAGACTCCTGGGGGAGGCGATGGGGCCTGGACGTGAGCACGTGTGCGCGCACGCGCGGCCCTTGCTTCCCCGGAAACCCCGCCCCCGCGCTCACCCAGATGATGACGTCACTGCGGGCGTGGTCAAAGTGCATCTGCAGGCGCGCCAGCTCGTTGTTGTGCTGCAGGATCTCGTCGTCCTTCTCCTCCACGTAGTGCGCCAGCAGTGCCTTGACGTGCTCGATCTTCTCCTGGCCCTCCTGCGCCGCCTGCATGAGGTCCTTGTGCATGCTCACCAGCGTCTTGTAGCGGGAGATCACCTCGTGGATCTCCTCGAACTGCAGAGGGGCCGCCCGTCACTGCCCGGCCGCATGCCCCTCCCCAAGGCGGATGATGGCTCCACCTGCCGGGTCCCTGCCTGGGTGTCTCGGCCTCCTGGGGAGACACTGGGCCAAGGTCAAAGGGCAGAGACGGTGAGGAGGCCCCCTGCTGGCCCTCCTGGTGTGGGTTGGTGTGGGCCAGGGACAGGCGTTGGGAGCTAGGGCCCTAGGTCTTCATGTTGTAATCACCTGGGAGCATTAAGGTTTTTTTTTTTTTTTTGTAATACTTATTTTATTTTTGAGAGAGAGAGAGTGTGTGTGTGAGCAGGAGAGAGGCAGAGAGACACACACAGAATCTGAAGCAGCTCCAGGCTCCCAGCTGTCAGCACAGAGCCCGACGCGGGGCTTGAACTCACAGACTGTGAGATCATGACCTGAGCTGAAGTCGGACGCTAAACCGACTGAGCCACCCAGGCGCCTCGCTCATCTTTAAAAAGGGAAGGGAGAGAACAGGTTGGCCTAGATGGCCTCTAAGTTCTTGGTTTTCAAATCTCTCCTTTTTGGGGCACCACCCAGGTGGAGCTTTAAAAAGGACACCTGTCTGGCTCCACCCCCCAAGGGGTTAATTTGTTTATTTTGAGAGAGAGAGAGAGAGAGAGAGAGAGAAAATGGAAGCAGGGAGGGGCAGAGGAAGGGAGAGAGAGAATACCAACCAGGCCCCTTGCTGTCAGCACAGAGCCTGACGTGGGACTCAAACTCACGAATGATGCGATGGTGACCTGAGCCGAAATAGGAGTTGCAGGCTTAACAGACTGAGGCCACCCCGGTCTCCCTCCCACAAAGAGATTCATTTTAATAAACAGGTGTGAAGGGGTCCCTGGCCCCTGAATTTTGCACAAAGGCCCCCCCCAGTGATTCCAGAGGACTGCTGGCTGGGGCTTTGGGAGGCCGGGTGGGGAGGGTGCATTTTGAGATGTCTCCCGAGGCAATAATGACCGTATCCAACAAGAATGCACCCAGAACCGTTTGTAAGCCAGGCCGGACTCTGAGCGCTAGGGACAGAGCAGGAGATAAGAAAGCCAGACCCTGCTCTTAGGAAGCCTGGAACTCGGGGTGGCACAGAGTGAGGACAGACAGACGGGGAAAGAGTTACAACCTGGAGTGATAAGCCCTATCTAGGCCTGGGGGATGGGGCCGGCCGAAGACTGTGGGGTAGAATCTTCAGCGTAAGGCTCTCTGCCGCCAGTGAGGGCTGGAGAGAGAGGCCGCCGGCGGGGCGGGAGCCAGGCTCGGCTGTGCCCCCCGGCCTGGTGCATGGTGCCGGCCGTGACATTCTGATTGGACCCTGCAGACCACGCTCAGCAGAACAGAAGCCCTGTCGCCCTCTCTCGGTAGAGGTGGTGTGGGCACCTGGTCCAGGACGCCGACTCCCCTCCCCAGGGGCTTACCAGAGCCTGTCTTCCAGCCAGCCCGGGACACTCTGAGTACTTTCTCCATCTCATGGCATTCCCAGTGATAGATCGGAGTTCCGGGAGCTGCCCTGCTGGCCTCTGTGAGGGAGGGGCCACCCAACCTGGTCTTAGAGGACGTGGAAAGAGCCTGCAAAGGTTTCCTGGGGTGGCCAAAATGAGGCCGGCCAGGCAAGGGCAGGTGGGGGAAGGCGAGGACAGTAAGGCAGCAGCCCGCCTAAAAATGACGGGGTGGGGGGTGCGTGGCAGGTTCGGGATCCTCACGAAAGCTTGGTAGGAATAGCCTGGGGGCAAGACGGGGACGGAGAGATCCACCTGCAGGAAGTTAAAAAAACAAAGTGCCCGGTGAACACAGAGGAGGAGTGTGGACTTCTTCCATTAAAGGATTTTAAGAAGCAGAGAGACAACCTGATGTCTGCATCTCCGGAAGTTTACCGAGCCCACGATGCAACAGCCTATGACAGTTAAATCGACCAGAGCTCCCAGGGGTGCTTAGTGCTGACGTCAACGGGACTTGGGTGCCGACCCACAGAGGCTCCCGCTGTTTAAGGACGGGACACTTTGGGGCCAAAATCAACAACTCATCAGTTTGTTACTGTGAAAACTGTAATACAGAGTCCAGCAGTGAACAGAGTCCCCTGGGACCCACGAGGTAATGAGGTAGCTGATGAATGGAAGTGCTCCTCCATGAAGTCTTTCTCCCGGTGGTAGTTTTCTCACTAATATGTGAAGACGGGATGACAGAACATTTCCAGCACCCTAGAAGGATCTTCCAACCCATCTCGGTTCAGCAGGTGCCCACCCACTATCAGAGAAACCTGAATTGTGGATTCTATCCCCAAAGATTCACTTGCGCCTGTTTTTAAATATATTGCAGGTTCATACGTATGTCCTCTTTTCTGTTTGGCTTCTTTTTTTTATTTTTAAGAATGTTTGTTTATTTTTGAAAGAGAGAGAGAGCATGAGGGAGGGAGGGTCGGAGAGAGAGGAAGACACAGGATCTGAAGCAGCTCCAGGTTCAGAGCCATTAGCACAGAGCCCGATGCCGGGCTGGAACTCATGCACTGTGAGACCATGACCCGAGCCAAAGTCGGATGCTTAACCTATGGAGCCACTCAGACACCCCTGTTTGGCTTCTTTTGATCAGCAGAATCATGTCTGTGACACTTGAAAAACAAACATACCAACCAAATGGTGTGTGGGGACCTTGTTTGGACCATGGTTGGAACGAATCAATTGTATAAAAAGCATGTGAACAGCACTTGGGGAAATTTTAATGTGGACTGGATATTTGATATTAAGGAGTTACTGTCACATTTTTATGACGTGTGACAATGGCATTGCCCTTATCTTGGAGAGTCACATATTGAAATACTTACATATTTTAAAAAATATCATTTGCTTTAAGATAGCGGAGGTGGGAAGAAGGTATGGGAAATGATAGGATTTGGTGATGAGTAATGGGCATTCAGTAGACTATTTTTGTATACGTTTGAAGTTTTCCAAAATTGAAAAGATTAGTTTTTAAAATTTATTTAGTTTGTACATATTTTAATGCTTATTTTTGAGAGACTGAGAGAGACATAGTGTGAGCAGGGAAGAGGCAGAGAGAGAGGGAGACATAGACTCCGAAGCAGGCTCCAGGCTCAGAGCCGTCAGCACAGAGCCTGACATGGGGCTCGAACTCACAAACTAGGAGATCATGACTGAGCTGACATCGGATGCTCAACTGACTGAGCCACCCCGGTGCCCCAAGATTAGTTTTTTTTTTAAAAAGAAGTATCATTGATCAGAAAAAGTAAGTCTCGGTGGGGCACATGCAAGTCTGTTCATAGTTTATGGATATGTAATATGTCACCAAAATAATAAAAGCAAGCATGAGGATGGTCAGGACACTGGTCACCTCTGCAGAGAGGGGGAGAAGAATGGGGTTTGGAAGGGGGGCTCCCAAGGCTTTCAGTTACGGGTAAGGTTTTATTTAAGGAAAAAGAACTGGGGGGAAATATTAAGATTTGACAAAGCTGTGACGTGTTACTTGGATGCTAGTATATATTTCTCTCTACTTTCCAGTATGCTTAGACTATTTTGAAAGACATAACGGAAGAAGGAAAGAGAGAGAAAGAAAGAGGGGCAGGGGACCCCGCTGGCTGTAGAAAGAGGGACAGGCTGGGGACCAGGAACAAGGCTGCATTGAACTCCTTCAGATGAGGGATGAGGTACGTTGGGGGTCTGGTTGAGGAAGGGGCAGGGGCCAGATTCCAGAAATATTTAGGAGGCAGAATGGGCCAGAAATGCTGATTGATGGCTGCAGGAGGGGGGAGGGCCGAGGGGCGAGGATGAGTCCTATCTTACCATTTGTCTGCTGCTTTGATACGTAGTCTTCCTTCCCTCCCCCGCCCCCTTTACGAATGGAACCATTTAGTGCACACTAGATCGAACCTTAGAA
>NC_043716.1:3024034-3029712 GCF_006229205.1 Suricata suricatta
ACACACACACACACACACACAGAAACACACCATCCAAGATGCACCTTGGGCCCCCACCCCCTGAAACAAGCCCAGCCCCACGGGGGGGGGGCATCTCTGGGTGACCGTCCTGGGAGGGGGTCCCCCAGCCCCGGGGCATCACCGCTCCTCCCTCTCCCCCCCTCACCTCCGAGTTCTCCACCACCTTCTCCAGGTACTTGTTGAAGATGGAGTACTCGTGCAGCTTGGTACTCAGATGCTTGTGCACCAGCCACAAGGACGCCATCTCCTGCTTCATCCTGGCCAGGTCGCGCACCCGCTGCCTCTTCAGTTCCCGCTCCTTGTTGGCCTTCTTCAGGGCTCGGATCCGTTTCTGGTCGTTCTCCTGGGGCGGGGGAGGGGAGGTGGCACCTGTAAGACCTTCCTGCTGCCCTTCCCAGGAGGGGTGGGGGTGGAGGGGGAGGCCCTAGCCTCTGTCTTCCAAAAGCTGGGGGTCCAACCATAGGGGGACGGGATAGGAGGCGGGCCAGGCAGCCAAGGCCACGCTCCCACAGCTCACGCTGGCCTCGGGCTAAGGCCGAGGAGAAGGTGCGGTCAACTGATGCCCAGACAGACAGACGTGGGGCTCAGCTCTGGCCATCGGGCTGACACCCCCTACTCCGTCATCCTGCAAAGTCCTCCCCCTCGAGATCAGGGGGCCACACCCACCCCTCCCAGTGCCCTTCGTGTGGCCCCTTTCCCCCCTCGGGGCCACCTGTGATTCCGCACAGATGGAAGATGCTGGGAAGGAGGTGGAGAAGGTACGTGTGAGGCTTGCCCGGGCCCCGTGGGCCCCGGAGAGGACCGAGCGTCCCCTGCACCAGTGGCTCTCAGGTCCAGCCACGTGTCACAACTGCCTGGGGAGCTTTTTATTTTATTTTTATTGTTTAATGTTTATTTATTTTTGAGATGGGGGGAGAGAGAGAGAGAGAGAGAGAGAGAGAGAGAGAGAGAGAGAGAAAACACAAGTGGGGGAGGGCAGAGAGAGAGGGAGACACAGAACCCAAGGCAGGCTCCGGGCTCAGAGCCATCAACACAGAGGCCGATGTGGGGCTCGAACTTGTGAATGGCAGGATCATGAGCTGGACACTTAACCAACTGAGCCACCCAGGTGCACCCCCTTCCCCCAGGGGAGCTTTTGAAAAATGCAGTTGCTGGGCCCCTGCCTCCCTCAGACTTGCTGAAAGCAGAGAGACTCCCAGGGGTCTGTGTTTGTAACAGTTTTTTTTTAGGATTCCCACACTGTGGGGCCTCTGGAAGCCATTTGGAGAACCTCTAGCCCCCCAAATTCCCCAGCCACGCCACTAGCTTTTCTCTGGCGTGGGAAGGACTGGAGAATATGCGCCGTCCATCGCTTCCTTCCCACCTAGATTATGCACAGAGCAGGACCGGAAATGCTGAGGACTGGGGTCCCCTGTAGGATTACCCCAGGAGCTGGGCCAGGCCCTGCAGGGCCCCGACAGTGCAGGCTGGAGCTGGTCTGGAGAAATCTGGATGGTTAAATCCTCCTCTAAGGATGGACGGAGAGGAATTGGATTCTGGTGCCGGTCGTTCAACCAACCCCTGCCTGGCCCTTCAGTACCAGGATGGAGCGGGGGCTGAGTGGCGGGGAATAAAACTGTCTGGTTCCCCTTGTATCCCCCTGCGCCCCTCCCTGACCACGGCACGTTCATTCATTCATTCATTCACTGGAGACACCGTGCGTACCCGGGAACCAGGAAATGACAAACGGTAGTAAGTGAGGACATAAAGAGAGAAGCCCTTTATGAGCAGTGAAGAGACAACTAACCTGGGGTGAGGAGTCAGCCGGAGGACGAGGAGGAGGAGGAGCGGGAGGAGGAGGAGGAGGAGGCAGCCCCCCCACCCCCCCTACCTGGATGAACTGCTCAAACTTCTGGATGTGAGCCTTCAGCTGGGCCTCCTTGATACCCAGCTCCTCCCAGCGCAGATTCAGTGTTTCCATCCTGCGCTGAAATGTCTTGGGGGTCGGGGAGAGCAGAGAGGAGGTCAGGAGGGCCCCTCTCTGCCCCACACCTCCCTCCCCGGCGCCTCCATCCCCAGGCCTGCCCGGTTCGGAGCAGAGCGTCCCAGGTCCCAGGACACTGCTCGCCTCCAGGCTCAGGTCCCTTCTCTCCCCTCACTGGGAACACAGAAGTTTTGCCCAGGGCTCCCTGCTCTGGCCACCCACATAACGGAGGGCTGTCCCTAGGCTCTGAGCCCTGGGCCCCTCCTGCCCCCCGCCCCCAAGTCCCCACCTCCTTCTTCTGCTCCATAGCCAGGTGCATGATGCTGGCCTCCTTCTTCTTCTCCAGGAGCTGGATGGATGGGGATTCCGACTGCTCCTCAATGTTGGGGAACTTCCTGCCCAAAACACGGGCAAGACAGAGCGTGGGTTCTGAGCGCCTGGGGCGGGCTTGGGCTGGCAGTGACCGTGGCCTCGGACAGGGAAGGGGTCCTGTCCCCCATGGGAGTGAGAGGGACGGTGTGTTGAGGGGAGAGAGCTGTGTTGGCATCTGGGAAGCACTCTGGCATGATGGGGGCCTCGGATTGGTGCCGGGGGAGGGGCAGGTGATTGGGGGCACAGGGTTGTGGGAAGTGGAGGGGATGGGCTGGGGGAGGGGGACACTCACTGCAACAGCTGCAGCAGGCGCTCCCCGTACTGCAGCCGGAAGTACTTGGCCAGATCCTCCTCCTCCATCATGCCCAGGCTCATGCTGGCGGTGACCTAAGGCCCAGGCGGCTGAATCCTCGCTGGGAAACGGTGGTTGGTGGGTGGCTCAGGGGTGCTGGCTGGGCTCTTGCTTCTGCCTTCCTCCTGCTTCCCAGGGTCCCTCAGAGGATGGGTGTCTGCGACTCGGGAAAGACGGCTGGACACCGGTGGTGGGATGATGTACCGGGAAGTGAAGAGGGTGCTGGTTACCTAGCAACGGACCTTCTGGTTCTATGGACCATCCGCTGGAGCTCAGGCTTTGCTCTTTGACCTTTGTCCCCTCTGACCCCAGTCTTGCTGGAATCCCGCCCTCTGCTTCTGCATTTACCCACAGGAGCCTAGGGGAGAAGTTAGGCCTGATTAGACGCTGGCGTCTAGGCCCGGGAGCCAGGGTCTGTGTGGCCATGGCCCAAGAGGGGGGTTTTGGTGGAGGGGTGTCCTTGGGGGCTCAGGTGTGTGTGTGTGTGTGTGTGTGTGTGTGTGTGTGAGGGTGAGGGAGGGCCTGGAGCTGGGACAAATGGCCCAGAAGGAAAGGAGGCAGGGGTAGGGCCTGCAGGAGGCGGGGAAGGAGGGCTGAGCTTGGGAACCAGGTGATGGGAGAGGGAGGGATGTGGGTGGGGATAGGCAGGGAGCCTGGGGGCCAAGAGGCCAATCCTGGGGATGGGGGTGAGGGTGGGGAGGAGGGCCCGGGTGCAGCAGGCTCAGGCCCAGAGCATCCTTTAAACGTCACACACTCGACGCATGTCAGAGCACTGGGCCTAAGCTCATTGGGGAAGGGAGCCCGGCATCCAGATCTGAGACCCCGTGGGAAGCGGGGCGGGAAGGGGAGGGGGGTGGCGTCCTTGACTGTGAGTCGCTGCTGAGGGACACGGGTTCCGGTCCGCTCGGTCCCCTCTGCGTCCCGCCCGCGCCTGCAGCGAGCTATGCCCCTCCGGGTCTGGGGCGGGGGTCCCTCCAGGGAAGGGCGGCGCCCCCCATCCCCGCTGCGGGCGAGCCCTCCCCGCGACATTGCCGGTCCTCTGGCGCCCCCTGTTGGGCGCCTCACACCGCACCTGTTCCTGCTCCCCAGTCTCTCCTTGGAGCTGGCCACTGGGGTTGGGGGGCAGGAATGAGGGGGAACAAGACAGCGTCCCACCGCCACCAGCCTCTCAGCCAACACTGGTTCTCACCCGGGGTGCCCCCAAAGGAACAGGCCCACAGCAGGATGACAGGAGCCCGAGTAAGGACTGCTTCTTTCCTTGTCCGTGCCTAGAGCCCGGCCCGGTCCATTTGGGGGTTGCCCTCTATTCCCCCTCCTCCACGGCTGCCTGCTTTTCCTGTTTGCCCTAGTGTATGGACACGTCCTTGGCTGCATGTATGAATTAGGTGGCCCAGGGCCAGGCTGGCGCATACAGGCGGCTGCTAAGGCACCCCCTTCTGCCCGTGCACCCCTTCCGTCTGCAAGTTAGTTGCTGCCTCTGTCCCTCGCACATCTTCCTCCCCGCGACCCATCCCTCTCTGGCCCTCCCTGGCCTCCCAGGGGCCATGGGGCAGACGCCGGGGCTATATGCGATTCACAGACTCCTTCCGGGGTGAGCCAGCCTCCCCTCCCCTCCCCCCTGCCCCAGCCCTTGCCCACCTTGGCAGTTGCCTCCGAGGTGGGATCTCCTGGTGGCTTTAGGTTGCTGGAGGTCAGGTCCCATCCTCCCTCTGAGACAATTGACTGCTTAAAACGGAGAGGAGGAAAATATCAGGAGAGGGAAAAACAAGTCTAGGTTAGTGTCTTAAAAAATGTCCTGCCATGGAGCACAGCAGAGGGCTGGCTGCACAATCGGGTTCCTGCCGTGAAGAGGCCACTTGTCGTCTATGTGGTCGGCCGTTCCACGGGTGCCTCACGTTCGCCTGAGTGGTATCCACAGACGGACTGGACTCAATATGTTTCGGAATGGTTGTTACGGAAAAACTTGTATGGGTCAAGGGCGTTGCTATTAGTCGCTGTGACAAGCAACGGCTGAACAACGTCTAAGTTTGTCCAGTGCGTTTCCCCCACCTATTGAGATGATCCTGCGTCTTCTATCTTTTGCTCTGTTAATGTGCTGTCTCACACCCTGACTGATTTTCACATGTTCGACCAACCTTGCACCCCAGGTCAATCCCACTTGGTCTTGGGGTACACTATTTAAAAATAATTTTTTTGACATTTATTCATTTTTGAGAGCCAGAGAGAGAAAACAGGGGAGGGGCAGAGAGAGAGGGAAACAGAGAATCCCAAAGCAGGCTCTAGGCTCTGTTTTGCTTTTTCGGGGGATGAGGTTGACACATTTTTTTCTTTAATGTAGTCATTTATTGCTATAAATGTCCCTCTTAGTACTGCTTTTGCAGCATCTCATAAATGTGTCCTCATTTTCATTTGTCTTTTTTTAAATTTTTTTTATTTTTTTTATTTTTTTAAATTTTTTTAAATTTTTATTTTTTTCCAAGCCAAACTGTATCCAGCTTTATTAAAGATACTTGTCATAAACAATCATGGTATTTCAGGCAGGACGTGGTCATACAATCCTTACAATGTACATCAACTTTCAAACTCCCTTCTTCAATGGACTACCCAAATCAGAGAGCCACTATAAAACCCAATGAAGTCTTCATTTGATGCTCTGAACAGGGAAAGTTTAGAGTGAGGGTTGACATTTCACATTTAGCATGTTGTTTAACAACTTTTCACAAGCCGACCCTGACTTTCAGGAAATGAAATGAAAATGGCAGAATTATCAGTCTGAAGTTCCACAAGCTACAAAAGGAACTCTTTTGAGGGATGCCATCTCCCTGGTGACACTGTAAAGTCCAGATTGCCTGACATACTGGGAACCATTTCGTGGGGTCTGGTTCCAACAGGTCTCTGGGTTTAAGGGAGTCAAGTCTATGTTGAAGGCAGAGGGAGAAAAGGACATAAAAAAATGAACTTCAGATTTTC
>NC_043716.1:3029812-3052724 GCF_006229205.1 Suricata suricatta
CAAAACAACAATGAAGTGTTCTGTGTGCTAACAACATAGCTTAAAAAAAAAAAAGTAAAACAAAATTCTGCATTTTTATAAAACTTGATAAAAAATAGTATTTCAAACTGTACAGTCACCAGAAGTACACAGTTATCAAAAATGCACACACTTCACTTGGCGTCTCCGGCACCTTCAGCTTTCTGTGCCTGGTCTGTTTTGGCATCTCCGTTTTCTGCTGGGTTATTTCCATCCTTGCCAGCATCAGCTTTCCCCTTTTCCCCTTTGGGTACCTTCTCTCCCTTCTTTGCAGGGGCCTTTTTAGGTTTAGGCTCTGGCTTTGGAGGAGCAGGTTTCTCATCCTTCACCTTGGCTTTATCTCCTTTAGCATCCCCTTCAGCCTTTCTCTTGGGCATGGTGGCGACGGCGGCGGGACGCGGGCGCTGGACGCGGGGATGCAGCGGCTCGCGGGCTTTGGCCGGTCAGGGGGTCGTTCTCGCCTCCTCTTCTTCACACTGCTCCTCATTTGTCTTTTTTTTTAATTGAAAGAAGTTTTTTTTATTTTATTTATCTTTTTTACTTTTATTGACTTTTGAGAGACAGCGTGAGACAGAGTGCAAGTGGAGGAGGGGCAGAGAGAGAGGGAGACACAGAATCCGAAGCAGGCTCCAGGCTCTGAGCAAACGTTCAGCACAGAGGCCAACGCGGGGCTTGAACCCATAAACAGTGAAATCATGACCTGAGCTGAAGTCGGATGCTTAACTGACTGAGCCACCCAGGGGCCCTATCATTTGTCTTGAGATAATTAAAACATTTTTTTAATGTTTTTATTTTATTTTTCAGAGAGACAGAGAGACAGAGACAGAACGTGAGCAGGAGAGGGGCAGAGAGAGAAGGAGACACAATCAGAAGCAGGTTCCAGGCTCTGAACTATCGGCACAGAGGCTGATGTGGGGCTTGAACTCACAAACTGTGAGACCATGACCTGAGCCGAAGTCAGCACTTAACCAACTGAGCCATGAAATAATTTTTGTTTCCTTTTGATTTCTTCTTTGACCTAGTGGTTGTTCAAGAGTCTGCAAATTTAAATTACATTAAATTTAAATTACATGAAGTTATTCGACTTAGATGTAAGAGCAAATTATGTAGCAGGGTACCAGTGAAGGTGGCACTACTCTGTTTTCTGCGCTTGGCGAGAGAGCTTCCAGAATACAGCCCTGATGCAATGAGGTGCATAAGCCACACATGAGTCTCCCTCGGCAAGTTTAAGTTCTGACCAAAAGCATATGGAGTTTTCGTTTCCCTGCATCCTCACCAACACTGTGTATTACCAGTCTTTGAGGTATCTGCCAGTTGGGTGAAAATGATACTTTGTTGTGGTTTTAAATAAATTTCTCCAATTTTGGGTGAGGCTGTGCCTCTTTTCTTACATATAGCCATTTTTCCTTCTGTGTTTCTTATTTGCATTTGATGCACATTACTGTTTTGTATTTTTATTGATTTGTAGGATATAGTCAATATGTAAGATTTCGGGTATATTGATTATATCAATATATATCAATATATAGGATATATATGTATTTTTTAGGATATATTAATTCTGGGTAGTAATCTTAATTTTGGATGCTCTTCACTACCGAGCCTAATATTTTCGAGTCGGTTGGATCAGCTTTCGATGCAACAAGAGGCGGGAAGGCAACGAAGGTCAGCTGACCAACCGTTCGTAACACAAGCTGACCTACAAATCACCAGGAAATGAGCTCTATCTTATTAAAAGTAGAGATGGCACCAAGCAGAAGAGGAGGAGCCACCCCGTGCCCACGTCACCGGGGATATGGCAGACCTGTGGCCCCCAGAACTCTGGGGCTCAGCGCAGACCCTTTTATGAACAAGCCTACGTCCACCCCTTTGAGTTCATTCTTTGACGTTGCACAGGCTCTTCCCAAACTCCTCTGTGGCCTTACGTACCTCCTTTGCACATGGTTGATGGTATCAGTGACCCCAGGAGGGGTCCTGTGAGCTGTCAGCACAGAGCCCAATGCAGGGTTCGAACTCATGCACTGTGAGATCATGACCTGAGCCAAAGTCGGACGCTTAACTGACTGAGCCACCCAGGCACCCCAGAATTGTTTACTTTAAAATGTTGTTTTTCGGGGGACACCTTGATGGTTGGATCAGTTGAGTGTCTGACTCTTGATTTTGGTTCAGGTCATGATCCCAACAGCTCAGAGCCTGGAGCCTGCTTCGGATTCTGTGTCTCCCTCTCTCTCTGCCCCTCCCCTGCTCATACACTCTCTCTCTCTCTCTCTCTCTCTCTCTCAAAAGTAAATAAAACATTAAACATTGAAAAAAAATTGACCATCTTAACCATTTTTAGGCATACTGTTTAAGATTGTTAAACATATTCATATTGTTGAGCTTCCAATCTCCAGGACATTTTCATCTTGCAAAACTGAAACTCTCTACCAATTAATCAACATCTCCCCATTTCCCCCTCTGGCAACCCCTAGTCTACTTTCTGTTTCTATGAATTTGATGCCTCTAGGCGCCTCAGATAACGGGAACCATATAGCATTGTCCTTTTGTGCTTGGCTTATTTCACTCAGCATAGTATGTTGCATTTCTGTTGGAGCACGTGACACGATTTTCTTCCTTTTCAGGACTAATAATATTCCGTGGTACATACATACCACCCTTGACTTCTCCATTCGTCTGCTGATAGACACTGGACTTGCATCCACCTTTTGCCAACTGTGAATAATCCTGCTGTGGACGTGGTTGTGCAGATAATGTCTTTGAGAACCTGCTTCGGTTCTTTCGGGTGTATATCCAGGGACGGGGTTGCTGGGTCATAGGGTCATTCATTTCCAATATTTTGAGGAAACACCATACTGTTTTCGATCATGGTCGCACCAATTTCCGTTTCTCCCAGCAGCGCTCGAGGATTCCAATGTCTGCACATCCCTACGCCTGTTCTTTCTGGGGTTTTTTTCCATAGTAGCCACCCTGATGGGGTGTGAGGTGCTATCTCCTTGTAAAATTATATTATCTTTTAATTAGAAGAGTAATAAATGAATACATTCTCATCATTCAAACGATACTGATATAGGCGGAGCCCAGTTTACCCAGCATCAGACCTCCTTTCCCAGAGGGACGGTGCCCTCAACGGAGAGTTATGTTGAGTACCTGTGATGTGGCTGGCACTCTTCTAAGCAGGGGGGGGGAGGGATACAGCAGCGAACAGAACAGAGTCCCCACTGTCACTGTGGGTGAGGCAGGAAGCAGGGAATGAATAGACCCTAGGGATGACATCTTCAGGGCACGCCCCTCGCAACCGTCGAGGGTGACTGTGGGTGGGGAGGGGTGAGGAGGCGGGACAAAGCACCCATCAGCGCCCACAGGCCCAGCTGCCTCCCACAAGAACTCCCCCAGGGGGCTGTTGACCCTCCAGACCCTGTGGATACAGAGCCCAGGGACTATGAGCGTTTCGAGAGCCTACAACAATGTTTGAAGCCAGGAAAATGATTATTGGCTCTAAAATACAACAAGGAAGCCACGAAATAAGGAAAAAAGACTTTTAATTAAAAGCATACAAGTGCAATGGTCCAACTTTATGGGTTTTTGACTTCAGCATTCATAAGCCTTTCACACATTTGAAAGTAATCTGTGCCTCTGAGTTTCTCACTTCTCAAGAATTTCCAGTTATGCACAGATTTTTGGAAAAAAATCAAAGCAAATTACGAACTAAATCAGTTACTCATTGACAATTTCCGAAGGGAAATTGTGAAGATTCTCTTACTTCTCCCCCGGCCCCAATCGTGTTTCGTGCTGATGGGAATGCACTTTAATTTGTTTGCTGTGGCGGGGTTTAGGTCTCCATGACTATGTCCCTTGTAGGGTCGGGTTTCTATAGATGGGTGGGTTTTTGCTTCACAGACTTGTGCAAAGCAGTGGCCTCCCTGAACCCAGCGGAGATTCTGTTTACTCTCTTCTGGCAGTTTCCTGAGGCTGAGGGGGCGACAGGCTCCAACAGCGGCAGTTCCAAGGGCATCTTGCAGCGAGCTCCGGCCTCTCACTGGCCAGTCACCAGCCAACCCTGATCTTGGAGCCCGGCCGCAAACCTCAGCCTGCTCCGTGGCTTGTCCTGGAAATAGTAAACGACTCCCTGCTGTGTTCTAATGCCTGATTTCCCGACGCTTGTGGTTCTGAGAACAGTTCTGAGAACTGGTCCAAACTAACGGCTCTGCTTGGCAGTAACTGAAATCATCCCTTCCCTTCTGACCTTGATGGTGGAGGACTGTGGCCCCGTCCCTGCATCAGAAAACTGGCCAATGCTCCTGGTCCAACTACGGGAGCTTCGCCGGTGACCTTGTCACCTAGGAGACGCCTACTCGAGCAGGAAGAAGCTTCTCTTGCTCTGATCCAAGTTGTTCCATTCACTTCATTAGCCTCCTTGTCTGAGACCCATTTGGTAAGGATGCTGAGCTTTACCTCAAACAAGAATTTCCATAGTTTTCTTCTCCATCTTCAAATATCAAACTTGATTTTCAAAAGGTAAACTATTGTTTTTGAGCACATCCATATGTCATAAAAGCATAAAGAACTATGGAGAATGATAGTCAACAAAGTCCGTTCCTACCTCTTGGTGATGATGGAGGGAGGGTTACCGTAAATTGGTGAAGAGGGACATTTTAGAGTGGGCACTGGGGACGTTATATTATTCTGTGTAGTTTATTATGTCAGAAATATTTAATAATAAATTTAAAGGGAATTACTTATTGTTATTCTCAACACTTGCTGGTTCTCCTCTTCACCTCCTTCTGATCCCCAATTTTCCTTTTCTCTCGTGAACCTCTGCCAGCCTCCTCCCCCTTTCCCTTGTTCCTTGCAACTTGATTGACATTCCATCCTCCAAACTTGACACCCTTTCTTGCTAATAACTCTCTCGTTGGGTGTTCCCCCACTATGCCTCTTAATCTCCCTGGAAACTGTGTAGTCTTAAAATACCAATGTCTCTTAACTGCCGCCTCTTCATTTACTGCAGAGAATCACAGAATTTTAGGCTAGAACTGCTTGAGATCATCTATTCCAAACTTCTTACCATGTGCAAGGGAAAAAAAAGGACACTTGGAGACTTAGATTCATCTTCAGCAATGGCAAAGCCAGGATTTCAACTGAAGCTAACTTCAGGTTTCCCATAAGATTGAAAACCAGGAGAAAATATTTACTCCTGTCCCTGGAAATGCTGTTGAGTTAAGAGGGAGGCTGATAGATCCCTAAACTGAACACAAAAACGAAGAGGAAAATATTTATAATTGCACCAAAAAGAATAAAATGTCTAGGAAGAAACTTAACCAAGGAGGTGAAAGACTTGTACTCTGACAACTTAAAACATTGATGAAAGAAGTTGAAGATGACAAAATCAAATGCAAAGATATTTCATGCTCACAGATGAGAATTAATAATGTCAAAATGTCTGCACCACCCAAAGCAATCTAGAGATTCAGTGCCGTCCCTACCAAAATACCAACAGCATTTTCACAGAACTAGAACAAATAATACCAAAATGTGTATAAAACTGCAAAAGACCCTGAATGGCCCAAGCAATCTTGAGAAAGAACAATGAAGCTGGGGGATCACAATCTCAGACTTTAAGCTATACCACAAGGCTGTCATGACCAAAAAGTATGGTCTTGGCGCAAAAGTAGACGCATAGATCAATAGAACAGAATAGAGAGCCCACAAATAGAACCACACGTCTATAGCCAATTAATCTATGACAAAGGAGGCAAGACTACAAAGAAGAAAACATAGTCTCTTCAGTAAACGGCGCGGGAAAAACTGGACAGCTACATGCAAGTGTATGAGACTGGACCACATTCTTGCAATCACTTGTCTTGACATTGGCCATAGCAGCGTTTTTTCCAGATGTGTCTCCTAGGGCAAGGGAAACGAAATAAAAAATGAACTATTGTAACTATATCAAAAATAAAAAGATTTTGCACAGCAAATGAAACCATCCGTAAAACAAAAAAGTCAACCCACTGAGGAGGAAGAAGATATTTGCAAATGATATACATCCCCAATAAGGATGTGCCCCAATAAGGGGTTAATAGTCAAAATATATAAAAAACTTATACAACAAAACACCAAAAAACCCCCCAATATGATTAAAAAATGGGCAGAAGACCTGAAAAGACATTTTTCCCCCCAAAGGAGACATACCAATGGCCAATAGACACATGAAAAGATGTTCAACATCATTAATCACCAGAAATATGAAAATCAAACCACAATGAGATATTACCTTACATGTACTAGAATGGTTAAAATAAGAAAGACAAACAAACAAACAGGTGTTTGCAAGGATGTGGAGAAAAAGTGACCTTTGTGCACTGTTGGTGGGAATGTAAATTAGTGCAGCCACTGTGGAAACCAGTATGGCATTCCCCCCCAAAATTAAAAAGAGAATTACAATATGATCCAACAATTCCATTTCTGGGTATTTACCTAGAGAAAATGAAAACACTAGGGGTGCCTAGGTGGCTCAGTCGGTTAAGCATCTGACTTCAGCTCAGGTCATGATCTCATGGTTCATGAGTTTGAGCCCTGTGTTGGGCTCTGTGCTGACAGCTCAGAGCCTGGATCCTGCTTTGGATTCTGTGTCTCCGTCCCCCACCTGTGTGCTGTTTGTCTTTCAAAGGTAAATAATAAACATTAAAAAACTTAAAAAAATGAAAACACTAATACAAAAAAACACTAATTTGAGGGGTACCTGGCTTGCTCAGTTGGAAGAGGATGCAACTAAATCTTGGGGTCATGAGTTTGAGCCCCATGTTTGGTGTAGAGATTACTTAAATAAATGAATATTAAAAAAATATACAAACAAACCCCCAAAGCCCCACTAACTCAAAAAGATATGTGCACCCTATGATTATTATAGCATTATTTCTAATTATTTCTAAGAAGATATGGAAGCAACTTAAGCGTTCATTGGTGGATGAATGGATAAAGAAGGTGATATATATATATATATATATATATATTTGAAATGGCATGAGATCATGCCAATTGTGACCATGTGGATGGATCTAGAGGTGTTAGGCTAAGTAAAATAAATCAGACTGAAAAAAACAAATACCTTATGATTTCAATCTTTTGTAGAATCTTAAAAAAAAAAACAAATGAATAAGTAAACAAATAAAAGACAGAATCAGACCTATAAATACAGAGAGCAAACTGACAGTTGCCCCAGGATACATTGAGGAGGTGGGCAAGCTGGGTGAGTGGGAGATACAGGCTTCCAGTGATGGAAGAAGGAAGTCACAAAGATAAGATGTACAATGGAGGCATATAGTTGGTGGTATGTCACCGCCCTGCATGGTGGGAGATGGTAGCTACGCTTGTGGTGAACACAGCAGGCCACACGCACTTGTCAAGTCACATCTTGTGCACCTGAAATTCGAGTAACTGTGTGTCTCTACCAAAAAAAAAAAAAGGTGATTAGGGTAAAATAAAGCCATTAAGGTGGGTCCTAATTTAGGAGGACTGGTGTCCTTGTAAGAGAGGAGGTTAGGACCCAGGTGTGTGCAGAGGGAGACCAAGTGAAGACTCAGGGAGAGGTCCTTCTGCAAACCAAGAGGAGATGCTTCAGAAGAAACCGACTCTACCAACACCATGATCTCAGACGTTATGGCAAATTTCTGTTGTTTAAGCCGAACAACAATACACCAAAAATCTGAGAGGAAAACCTTAGGGAGGCAGAAAGTGATTGGATGTTTCTCTCTCTGTCTCTCTCTCTGTCTGTCTCTCTCCCTCCCTGTCTCCCTGTCTCTCTCTCTCTCTCCGCAGCCTAGAGCAGAAGAGAGCTGATATCTAGACTAGGGGTCATATCCTTTCATTTCTCCCAGGCTCATTGTTGTGGGGGATTGCTGCATATGCTATTTGCCACTGCATTGAGAGAACTGACATCATTGTGATGTTGAGTCTGTCCACCAAAAAACATGGTATGCTTTTTCATTTGTTCTTTTTTTGGTCCCTTCAACAGTTTTAAAGTTTTCTTTATATAGGTCTTGTATTTTTTAAACTTATTCTCTTATATTCTAATATTTTGTTGTTGAAAGAGAAAATTCTAAAACTTCCCAAGAAAAAAACAGATCACCTGCAGAAAACAATTGACATCATGTTGACATCAGACTTCTTAACTTCCAAATGGATGCAAGGTACCAATGGAGTACTACTCCTTTTCAAAGGATTTAAGAAATTTTTGGGTGTTTCTGGGTGGCTCCATTGGGGACTTGACTCCTGATTTTGGCTCAGATCATAATCTCACAGTTCATGAGTTCAAGCCCTACATTGGGCTCTGCCTTGACAGTGTGGAGCCTGCTAGAAATTCTCTCTCTCTCCCTCTTTCTCTGCCCCTCCCATCCGCCTGCTCTCTGTCTCTCTCACAAAATAAATAAACTTTGAAAAAAAGAACTTTTCAAATCCTGGAATTATTTTATGCATTTTAGCTGTAATTAAATGTGGCCATGAATTAAAGATATTGACAGGCACATATAACCTCAAAAGGTTTACCACATCAGGACCTTTGCTTTTTTTTAAAGTTTATTTATTTATGCTAGTAATCTCTACATGCATCCGATTGTGAGATCAAGAGTGACTTGGGGCCAGGGGCCCCAAGACCTTCTTTGAAACCACTTAACAAATTATTATATTTGCTGCCCTGGGTATTATAATTAACACTTTAATTTAAAACATACCAATTGGATTGATAATAATTTAATTTCAATAGTCCACAAAACTGTTGCTCCAGTATACCTCCATTCCCTCTATTTGCTATTATTTTCCTGTGAGCTACATCTGAATACATTATAAGCCAATCAATAAAGTTTTATAATTATTGATTTAAATGAGATAGGAGAAGAAAAGAGTTATAACAAAAATACATTGATATTGTCTTCTATAATTATGTATATAATTACCTTTACTAGTGCTTTTTATTCCTTCATGTGTATTCAAGTTACTAAGGCCCCTTCATTTCAGCCTTAAGGACTCCCTTTCATATATCTGAGCAGATCTTCTAGTGATGAGTTCTCTATGTTTGTTTTTCTGTAAATATTTTCATTTCTCCTTCACTTTCAAAGGAGAGTTTTGCTAGGTATAGAATTCTTGATTGATGGTCTTTTTCTTTCAACACTTGGAAGATATTATTCCACTGTCTTCTGCCTCCATGATTTCTGATAAGATGTCAGCTGTTAATCTTACTGAGGCTTTCTTGTACGTGAGAAATGGTTTTCCTTTTGCTGCTTTTGAGATTTTTTTTTTCTTGGTCTTTGACTTTCACCAGTTGGACTACGATGTGTCTAGGTGTGGATCTATTCGAATTATTTTACTTGAAGTTCATTAAGCTTCCTGGAAGTGTACCTTAATTGTTTTCATCAAATTTGGGATGGTTTTATTCATTATTTTTCCAAATATTCTTTATTCCCTTTATGCTTCTCTTCTGGAACTCATATTACATGCATGTTGTTGTCCTTGATAGTATCTTACAAGTGTCTCTGAGGCTCTGTTCATTTTTCTTTTTCTACTCTTTTCCTTAGACTGGACAGTCTCTATTAACTTATCTTCGAGTTTGCTGGTTTTCCTTCAGACAGCCCAAATTTACTATTAAGTCCCTTTAGTGAATTTTTCATTTCAGTAATTATGCTTTTCAACTTCAGAATTTCTCTCTCTCCCTCTCTTTTGTAATTGTCTTGTTTTGCTGCTAACCTTCTCTATTGGTAAGGCACCATTGTCATACTTTCCTTTAATTCTTAAGACATGGTATCCTTTATTTTTTTTTAACATATTTATAACAGCTGATTTGAAGTGTGTCTACTAAATTAAACATCTGGGCCTCCTTGGTGATATTTTCAGTGGGCTGTTTATTTTACTGTGTCCGTGGCACTTTTCTGTTTCTTTGCATAGCTTGTAAATTTTTGTCTGCAGTTAGACATTTGAAACAATATATGGTAACAACTTGAAATAAGATTCCCTCTCCCAAGGTTTGTTGTTGCTGAGTTTTTTTGTTATTGTTTTTCTTGTGGCTGCTTACTTGTGCAGGGAATTTCCTGAATGAATTCAGTTGATTCAAGGAATCTTGCAGTGTGCAGCACTTGAGTTCTCTGCTAGCCTTTATTTTTTCTCAAAGTTCTTATAGTTTGGTTTTCTGGGGTTCACGCATGGCTCAGTGTCATTTAGCGGTGAGCCAATGATCAGCCGGAAGCTTTCCCTCAATGACTTGTCTGTATGTCTCCTACCCTTTGGCAAGGGGAGCGGTGTCTGAAGGCACACATCAGACCTCAGGCAGTTTACAAAACAGTTTTAGCTCTCCTGTCTTGAGTGCACAGGGCCTACAGGTCCGCCAGAGGAGAGCGACAGGGTCTTCATCTTTCTGAGGTCTTTCCCAAGCACATACGATGTGCAGCCTTCTAGATCCCCAGGAGCTTCTCAAGCTCTCATGGTTTTCTAGTTATCCAGGACTTAATTTTAAGCTTTTGTTGGTGTTGGCCAGGCTCTCGTTTCCTCTAACCAAAATCACAATCTTTGGCAGCTGATGCACTGTCAGCAGATTGCTCTTGTTTTGGGTAGTGGCCCAGGGATAGTTTTTATCTCCCCCCTGAGCTGAGCTGTGAGTCAAGTCAAAGAACCACAAAGCCTTGGCAAAGAAGGTTTTCCAGGTAGCTGCTAAAGTGGACAAAATTTTGACTGTGCTCTAGGGATGGGGCTCTTAACAGAGCTCCAAAAGAGTCCGTCTTCCCCATTAGCTTTGAGACGGCTAACTTTTCATGGCTACTGGGCCACCAAGTTGGGGAGGGAGAAAGGATAAGAATATCCCCAAGTTAAAATGTGACAGGCACCCCTGCCTTATTGAAGTTCAGTAATTTATCTTGGATACATGATTCCCAGTTCATTTGGTGGCTTTGGTACATTTCCAGAATGCTGAGATGGTTGATTTTAGTTGTTTTGTTAGTATTTTTGTTGTTTCTATGGGAAAGTGGTTCACCAAGGTGCTTGCTTTGCCATTCCAGAAGTCAGTCTCCCTTGAAAGCATTTTTATTTCTTTACTTTTTAAAAATTTTATTTATTTATTTATTTATTTATTTATTTAGAGAGTGTGAGCAGGGGAGAGGGGCAGAGGGGCAGAGGGAGAGAGACGGTGGGGGGTGGTCGAGGGGAGGGGAATACCATGGCAAGCATGGAGCCCGATGCAGGGCTTGATCCTACAACCCTGGGATCATGACATGAGCCAAAATCAAGAGTTGGACACTCAACCACCTGAGCCACCCAGGTGTCCTTTAAAAGTATTCTTAAAAGATAAGTATTTCTGCAAGATGGGGAATGAACTCAAGACGAAGCAAAGAGTTATGCAAAATAAAGGAGGGAACATAACTTAGAAAAGTGTAATGTTACTTAAATTAGCAATGTGTCCCTCCCCCCCTAATGTATATATTACAGATAACTTAAAAGTAATGCCCTAGATTGCAACCATAGCTGAGAAATGGGACCTGGTATCTGGTGGGAGTTAGGAGAGACTGGAGGTTGGTGGAACCTGTCCTGTTTAAGGAAACATCTAGAGCTGTCAAGGTTAAGACACTGACAGGAGAAAGGATAAATATGTTAGGGTCAAGGGTTAACCAGAGAAGGGAATAGATAGAACATACTATTTTGTACAGAGTAATTTGATCTTGTCAACAGGCAGCAGAAAAACCCAAACTTTCCTATTGAAGGAAGGAAATTTTGAACTATTGCAAAGATGGAAAGGAGTAGAAAAGATGTACAATAAATAGAAAACACAAAATAAGACAACAGAAATATGCCCTAAAGTAAAGTTAATACATATAAGTGAGGATGAATCAAACTCACAGATCAGAACACAGAGAATTTTGGATTAGGTATAAAAACAAGATACAATAATATATTAACCAGGATCATGTAAGCAAAATTGGAAAACCAAAGGTTTAGAAATCCTGGCACATTAAGAAAAGAATTAACTCTACAGTGCAATTTTAACATCAGAAGAAAAAAAAATTTTAGGGTGAAAATAAGGGACACATGGGGACTCCTGGGTGGCTCAGTTGGTTGAATGTCTGACTTCAGCTCATGATCTCATGGTTTGGGAGTTCGAGCCCCACATCAGGTATGGAACCTGCTTTGGATTTTCTGTCTCCCTCTCTCTCTGGCCCTACCCCACTTGCACTTTCTCTCTCTATCAAAAATAAAAAAAGAGGGACACCTGGATGGCTCAGTTGGCTAACCATCCAACTTCAGTTCAGGTCATGGACTCACAGTTTATGAGTTTGAGCCTTGCATTGGGTCCTGTGCTGACAGCTCAGAGCCTGAAGCCTGCTTCTGATTCTATGTCTCTCTCTGTCTCTGCCCCCCCCCACCCCCCGAGTGCACTCTGTCTTTCTTTCTCTCTCTCTCAAAAATAAATAAACATTAAAAATTTTTTAAAGAAAAGAAGGGACAAATGGAGAGGTTATATACTAATAAGGAATAATAAATCCAAAGGAAATAACAAACAGAAGAATATATGCATTCAGCAATGTAGCCTTAAAATATATAAGGCAATATACTGGCACAAAAACAGACACTCAGATCAATGGGAGAGAATAGAGAACCCAGAAATGGACACACAAACATATGGCCAACTAATCCTTGACAAAGCAAGAAAGAATATCCAATAGAATAAAGGCAGTCTCTTCAGCAAGTGGTGCTGGGGCAACTGGACAGTGACACGCAAAAAAATTGAATCTGGACCACTTTCTTACAACACACACAAAAATAAACTCAAAATGGATGAAAGACCTAAATGTAAGATGGGAAGCCATCAAAGTCCTCAAGGAGAAAGCAGCAGGAACCTCTTTGACCTCGGCCACAGCAGCTTCTTACTCAATATGTCTCGGGGGCAAGGGAAATAAAAGGAAAAACGAACTATTGAGACCTCATCAAAATAAAAGGCTTCTGCACCGCGAAGGAAACAATCAGCACAACTAAAAGGCAACCAACAGAATGGGAGAAGATATTTGCAAATGACATGTCAGATAAAGGATTAATATCCAAAATCTATAAAGGACTTATCAAATTCAACAACCAAAAAACGATCCAGTGAAGAAATGGGCAAAAGACATGAAGAGACACTTCTCCAAAGAAGACATCCAGATGATTGACAGACACATGAAGCAGTGCCCAACATCACTCAGCATCAGGGAAATACAAATCAGAACCACAATGAGATACCACCTCACACCTGTCAGAACGGCTGACATGAACAACTCAGGCAACAACAGATGTTGGCAGGATGCAGAGAAAGAGGATCTCTTTTGCATGGCCGGTGGGAATGCAAACCTGGTGCAGTGACTCTGGAAAACAGTACAGAGGTTCCTCAAAAGATTAAAAATAGAACTACCCTACGACCAAGTAATTGCACTACTAGGTATTTACCCAAGGGATACAGGTGTGCTGTTTTAAAGGGGCACATGCACCCCGATGTTTACAGCAGTGCCATCAACAATAGCCAAAGTGTGGAAAGAGCCCAAATGTCCATCGAGGAATGAATGGGTAAAGACGATGTGGTGTGTATACACAATAGAGTATTACTCGGGAATCAAAAAGAATGAAATCTTGCCATTTGCAACTACATGGATGGAACTAGACAGTATTATGCTCAGTGAAATTAGTCAGTCAGAGAAAGACAAATACCATATAACTTCACTCATATGAGGACTTTAAGATACAAAACAGATGAGCATAAGGGGAGGGAAACAAAAGTAATATAAAAACAGGGAGGGGGATAAAAATCAGAGACTCTTAAGTATGGAGAACAAACAGAGGGTTGCTGGAGGGGTGGTGGGAGGGGGGATGGGCTAAATGGGTGAGGGACATGAAGGACTCTAATTCTGAAATCACTGTTGCACTGTATGCTAACTAACTAGGATGTACATTTAAAAATTTAAAATATTAAAATAAATATATAAAGCAATACATAGCTAACATGGGGAAATGGATACATCAACAATTATATTTGGAGGTCTTAGCACATTTTTTCAGAATATGATACAGCAAGCGGACTCAAAATAAACATGAAGAACATTTGACTAATACAATTAATAATCTTGAGCACACACACACACCTCTCTTTATACCTAACAAACAAAAGGAATCTCCACATATTACAAAGGATGACATTGGTTACATTTTCCAACTATAATGAAATAAAGTTACAATTCAGTAAAATTAGAACACTTAAAAATCCCATAAGCCTAGGAAAAAATGAAAACTACCTTTAGGCTAAAGAGAAATGACAAGGGAAATCATGAAATACTTAGAACTAAATTACAATGTCAAAGTTTGTGCTGAATTGCAATGCCAACATTTGTACTAAAGAAATACCTAAGGGAAATGAAAATTTTTGACATTTATTGGAAATCAAGAAATACTGAGAACAAAAGAGGTGAGTGTAACTCGAGGGGGCAAAAAGCAACAGAACAAACCCACAGAGATGAGAAGAAAAGAAGTAACAAAGCTAATGGCAGGAATAAAAAGAGAGAATCTAAACAATGGATAAAATTAGCAAAACCCAAAGCAGGTCCTTCGAAAAGTCTAAACACAAATCTCTGATAAAAGTAGTTAAGCAAAAAGCACTGTGGTCAGGTAAGGATGCCATTTTTTTTGTCCAGACTCGTCAACTTACTGTTGCAAGACAGCTGTTTCTACTCTAAGGAAAGAAGAGGAGGAGGAGGTGGAGCCTACAGAGGAGGTGGAGTCTATTGAGGAGAGGGAGCCTATGCAAGAGATGGAGTCCATAGAGGGGGTGGAGCCTATAGAAGGGTGGAGCCCCTGGAGAAAGTGGAGCCTGTAGAGGGGGTGGAGCTCCTGGAGGAGGTGGAACCAACTGAGGAGGTGGAGCCACTAGAGGAGGTGGAGCCTATAGAGGAGGCGGGACTCCTAGAGGAGGTGGAGCCACTAGAGGAGGCGGTGCCTATGCTCAAGAAAGCAGACTCCCCCAGCATCCTGTGCAGATTTCCACCTGCAAGGGAAGCTTCGAAGGTAAACATTTCACTTCAACCCAGTGGCTGCCAGGAACACAGTTTGGGTGGAGAAGAGAGAAGAATGGGTCATGAGTAGGCAAGCAGCAGCTTCTGTCTCAGCAACAATCCACCGATGCATTTGAAAACTTTGGCAAAAGGATACAGGAAAACATAAAATGTCAGATGAGAAAATAGAGAACTGTAGAACACTTGTTTGTAGGAAACCTCGTTCTACGGACTGCTAGCTACAAACAGTTCTACCACTTGGTGACCACATAAATCTTATACAAATACTTCCATAAAATAGAAAATACAAAAGGCAAGGCTGGGCTGACCGTAATGACAAAAGTGGCCAAGAAAAGAGAAAGGGAAGAAAAGCAAAGGGAACATTAATGCAAAAATCTTAAATAAAATATTGGCCGGCCAAATCCAAACATGTATTTTTTTTAAAAAACATAATTTTGCAGGATCAAAGAGCTCATCTAAGAGTTCATGGTTAGTTAGGGGCGCCTGGGTGGCTCAGCTGGTTAAGTGTCTGGCTCTTGGTTTTGGTTCAGGTCATGAACTCATGGTTTGTGAGTTCAATCCCCGCATCAGGCTCTGCGCCGACAGCACGGAGCCTGCTTGAGATTCTCTCTCTCCCTCTCTCTGCACCTCTATTGCTCATTCTCTGTCTCTCTCAAAACAAATAAATGAACTAAAAAAAAAAGAATTCATGGTTACTTAAACATCAAAAGTATTTTGATGTAAAATTCACCACGCAAATGGACGAGAGAAGGAAAATAAATCACATGACCTTCTCAGGAGACGGGGGAAATTCTTGATAAAGTTTGTGATGAAAATGTTATGAACGCTAGGAAGAAAAGGGAATTCTTTTTTAACTTAGTAAAGCCTTCAGTAAATATCATACTTAAAACTTTTTTTAAGGTCTGGAACAAAACAAAAATGCTTACTTTCCCATGACTATTCAATATGATATTAGAAGTCTTTGCTAACACACTTCCTGCCTGAACAATTGCAATGGTCTGTCCAAAACAGACACCCCAGGCCCCAAATCTCCCCCAAGTCAGACCCATTGTTCACAACGCAACTGTCAAGAGGGGTCAAAAACCTTCAACGTACCTCCCATGGCTGGTAAAACCTTCCTAGAAGCAGCCTCATGTTCAGAGAAAGGACCACGGGCTTTGCCGTGGTCAGATCTGCACGTACGCCACGCCTCACCACCTAATGGTCACGACGCTGGGCAACTAAATCAGCCCACCTCTCCCAGCTTCAGTTTCTCCTGCTGTAAAATGGGCATTAGTATTGTGAAAGTTAAAAACATTCCCGTGCGCAGGTGTTGAGCCTGGACAGGTTCGACCTATGAGTTTCCTTTCTCTTAGACTGACGTTTAGGGACATCCTCCCTCTGGATCCCACCTGTGTCTCCGACCTCATTTCCCATGACTCTTGATACAAAATCCCCCTGCAGCCTTAGGGTCTCATTTCCATCGCGTCCCTCCCTCTGATCCTCGCTCCCTGGCAAGGAATTAACTCTCCAGGTATCTGAGCCAGCACAGGGACAGATTGAGAGGGTGGCTCACACAGACCGAGCTTTGAACTCTCACCTCGCTGAACCTTAGTTGACTTCACCTGTAGGATGAATTCATGCTCTGACTCAGTGGGAAAATCTCTGCCAAGTTCTCAGCACGGATTCTCAGGACACTTGCCGGTCTGGGGGTGGGAGCCTAGACTTGTCCCTGAGCACCGCCTCGGCTGAGTTGAAAAGGTCACACAGAAAACTACCAACGTTGGTATTTTCCAAAGCATCTTACAGGAAATCCTAGTTCTGTCAGACGTGAGAGGTGTTACCGGGGAGGAGGTGACGACCCCACGTGGGTAAGGGATTACAGGACCGACAGAGCTAAACAAGCATGTTGACTCCAGGGCTCTACGGAGCCTCGATTGCTAATATGCATTGCGAGTTTCTAAAGGGCGACAATAATTTACATCATTTTCCCGACTAGTTAGCCACAGAATGCTTTTGAATGCCCACCGGCCCCACCACACCAGGATTAGGTGTTCTGCAAAACCCGCTTGGAAAATAGTGGTCTAAGGAAGCCTGATCATAAAGGTTAATGGCTCATTCAATAGTTGCTTTCCTTTTTGATGGAAACAGGATACGGTAGAAGTCAGTAGCTCTGATAGTCATAAGGCCGGGAGCTAAGAATTTCATTTACTTCTGGCTTTATGAAGCGTCACTGACGTACTGGAGAGTTAATGGAGTAAAAATCACGACTCGAGTGTTTAGGACTCGGTCCTTCGGGACTTGGTCCTTCCTTCAATATGCCTCACGCTGACTCATGCCTGCTTCCTGGTCTCCGGGAGGCTTCCCAGCACTCAGCTCTCCCTCCTGCCCCAGACTTCTGATGCTCCACTTGAACTTCTCACTTGGTACTAAATCCAGCATGTCCTACCTTGTCTGCTCGTGCACGTGTGTTCTGTTAGCCCTTCTGGCTGACCTTTGTCCCCGGCCCCTGGATGGTAGACTCTAAGTCCTTAGAATTTTCCTCATTACAGTGGTGGCTCTGCCATTCCTGATGGGCCTCCCAGAATCACCTGTGTGATGCACCTCTCCTGAGCGTCGGGGGAGGGGCAGGCCATGCCACAAAGACCGATCGATCGTGGGGTCAGAAGTTTGGGTCTTTGGGCCATGTGACGTCAGCCTGAGCGGGGGACTGGAGAGGGACTGAAGACCGAGATCCAAGGAGTCCTACTTCCGTAAAGAAGCCCCAGTAAACACCACGGGTACCGAGATTCGGTGGGTCCCCCTGATGGGCAATGCTGCACGTAGTCCCACAGCGGTGTGCTGAGACCCTGCTGTGTTCTGACCCCCACGGGGTTGGGAGAGGACATGACCCTCCACGTTAGGACCCCCCAAAAACTTGGCCCATGCCTCTTCTCTTCTGGCTGATTCTGAGTTGTGTTCATTGACTATAAGAAAACCGTAATCGTTAAGTATGGCACTTGGTTCCGGGTTCCAAGAATCGTTCTAGTGAAGTCTTGAACCTGGAGGGTGGGGGGGAAGTTCAAATCTGCAGCCAGTTGGTCAGAAGTGAGGGTGGCCTTGGGGGTCTGAAGTGAATTGGGGGCAGCTGTGTGCCCTTAACTAGTGGAATCTGGCCTTACTTGGAGGAGGCTGGTGTCAGAGGGCTCTGCAGTGCTGCTGAGTGAAAGCAGCTAGATGTAAAATAATGCACAGCATAGTCTTTAAAAATGCGAACCAGGGGCGCCTGGGGGGCTCAGTCAGTTGAGCGTCCGACTTCGGCTCCAGGTCATGATTCTGGGGCTCCTAGGTTCAAGCACCGCGTTGGGCTCTGTGCTGGCAGCTCAGAGCCTGGAGCCTATTTCAGATTCTGTGTCTCTGTCTCTTTGTCTCTGAGGACCCCCCAGCCCCACTCACTCTCAAAAATTAATAAACATTTAAAAAATTAAAGTGTAATTACCAGTTCATTAAAAAAATGGAAACCAACGTAGAGTGACAGAAAACAGCTCAGAGGCTATTTAGGACCAGGGTGGAGTAAATTTGGGGGAGTGGAGATGCTATCCTAAATGTGGTGATGGTCTCATAGGTGTGTATATGGATACATGTCAACATGTATCAAATTGTACCATTTAAATGTGTGCATTTTTCTATATGTAAATAATACTTAAATAAAGCGAATAAAAAAAAAAAGCTCAGCATAGTCCTCACCCATCATGAGCCTCTCGAGAACCTTCCATGGTTTACCCCCAGGGTACGGAATCCAGGCCGTCTGTGACCTGGTCCTGAGGGTCAGCGCTGCGCTGCACAAATGATATTATTTCTTGCTACTCCTCCCAAGTTGACGCCGTGCGTTTGCCACCTTGGTAACTTTGCTTGTCTGTTCCCTCCGCCTAGAATGCCCTTCCCTGAGTTACCACCCTCTCTCTCTACCTGCTAGGCTTGCTTACATTTCAAGCTTAGCTCATATGTCTCCTCCATGAAATTCTTCCGCGAATTCTTGAGTCAGAAATGACCTGTCCCTTTCCTCACTCCTGCAATGCCTTTTCCACAATGTCCTGTGTGCCGCAGGCATGAGTCTGCGGGTATGTAAACCTCCCCGTGAGACCATGAGCAGGCACGCCACTCATCCTGTATTCCCTGTGGCAAGTAGCACACTTCTTTACGGACGGACGATCGCCGCCTATTAACTAAGCAGCCCGAACACAGAGTTCTCAGTATCCTTCCGTGTACGATCCTTAATCCATCACTCACTCAGTCTCCTCCTCCACTTCCCACTCCTTTCTCCTCCTCCTTTCTTCAGGCTACACCACTACCTCGCTCACTCGTGTCTCAAGGCAGGTGCCCTTCCTCATCTCTTGTTTACATTCGGGGCAACACACCTGTGTTTGTATTTTGGTCTTACCGTATGTTCTAAGAGTCAGTTCCGTCTTCTCTCTGGTTGATTTCAAGCAAGAGCCGCCTTCAAACTTCATATTGGATTTCCCTCCTTCCCCCCCTTTCTTAGCCACAGAGCACAGTCATTAAAGTCTCAGGCTCTGGTGCCCCCAGGCTGGATCTGGGTCACACCTCCTAAGCCGTGTGACCTCCGGCAAGCTCCCTGGCTGTCAGCTTTGTCATCTGTTAGAGGTGGGGACAGTGGCCACATCCTGAGATCACTTGGCGGATTAAGCGAGCCACTGGGTCAAGTGCTCAGAACCATTCCCAGCATACTCAGCATGCATAGCTCGGTAGAGATCGTGACCTGAGCCGAAGTCGGAGGCTTAAACCGACTGAGCCACCCAGGGGCCCCAGCCAGAGGTAATTTTTTTTGTCAGTTATTTATACTCGAAAGCTTCTTAGGGAAAATTGTAAGAGAATAAATTTCCTGGGACCATGTCTGACCCAGTGAACATCCATGTGTTTGCCTCCCTTCTCCAGCTATGAGGCAGTTTTTTTCATTTGTAAATGGGGTCCTTCTGAATCTGATATCCCACACTCAACCTGATTATAGAAGGTAGAAGAATTGGTCTCTGGTGTCTGGAATAAGGGGCCCTACCCTGGGGGGGACCCCATCTAGTGGCTACGCACGGGCACGGTGTGGATCACCCCTACCATCCTAACCCTGTAGGGGCTGCCACACCTGCTGGCACGTGCAGAAATCTCCAGCAACTCTGGCGAGGTGGAGCACGCAAGATCGGCGTTCAAAGACATGACCTTGCCCTTGCTCTGGTGGAAGTCTGGAAGGTGATTCTAGGGATCCTACACATGGCGATGCACACATTTGACCTGAAGGATGAAAAAGGCCTAGTCTGCATCCCCTCTCCTCCTCCTACACATATTCCATCTCCCATCATCTCCTATCGGAAGCCCGCGTGCCCGGCTGTGAGTGTGGGCGTCTGTGCATGGGCGCGGAGTTTTGTGTTTTTGTTCTCATCCTTACCTGCCCACAGCACGGCCTTGTGGGATGCCGGCTCGTGCTTTTAGGACCCACGGGAACACAGGTGACTCGCAAAAGCCAGCCGCCCCCTCTGCCAGCTGAATCCTTCGGGTCCCCTTTGCCTTCCTGGCACCTGCCGGTTTGATCTGAGTACTCCAGCCGTGGCTGAAATCAACAGCACCGGGGGCAGTACCAGTAAGTTCCTGCTAGCCTTATACACTGAAGTACAGTGAGTAAGTGAGTACTAAGGGCACACGGGTGTGAGGTGGGTTTTTTGTTTCTGTTTTTTTAGCAAATGTATTCTTCCTCCATTATTTAAAAAACGATTGAACAGCAAAAAGTTAAATCTCCTTGTACCACAGAAGTAAGGAAAATCATGCAATGAGATGATTCCGTGGGGCTCTGCACACACCTGTGTGGTCTCTCCGGGCTCCCCGGGGACCCAGACAGGACTCCGGGGCCTTGTCCTCGGCAGGCGAGTTTTGTCCAGCCTCCCCCTGGGCGCCTTCCACGATCACCGCATCCTGACCTGCATCTCAGCCCTGCTAGTCTGAATGCTCCTCCCTCATGGCCCTCACGAGCCAGTCCCGTTCGGTCCCCTGCTCCGAGTCGCTCGTGTCGCTGGCCTCCATGACCAGCAGTTTTGAGTAGTTGATTTTCTGCTCCTGGGGCAGCGCCTGCTGGATGGACAGGAACAGGGCCAGCCAGAGCAACAGGACCACGCAGCAGGCCTGGTACAGCACGGCCAGGCCGAAGTACATCACCACGAACCCCCCCACGAAGCTGCCCAGGCTGGACCCGCCCCCGGAGAAGTGGCCTCGGAACATGGCGCCCAGGGGCCGCTGGGTTCCGGGAGTGCCCAGGTGCTCGGCCGAGGCCTTCACTGCCCACCACAGAGCCCCGCTGCTGAAGGCGCTCAAGGCCTGAGCGGGGAGGACGGACCACCAGCTCCACAGGAAGGCGTAGTAGAGCAGCTGGCCGGCCAGGCAGCCCAGGCCCAGCCCCACGGTGCCCACTCTGGTCAGTTTCCTAAGTAATGTCGCTTTCAACGGATGGAGCGCAATCTCGGCCACCAAGCCCAGGGCCACCGAGACACCCATGACCAGCTCGCTGCTCCCGCGGTCCTGCATGTGCCAGAACAGAAAGTTCTGCACCGTGCTGGTGGCTGCTCCTGTAAGGAAGACGGTGAGGGCCAGGACGAGGAGGCGGGGGTCCCCCGCCACCAGAGACAGTGCCTTGACGGCTCTGTAGCTGGGCTCCCGCCGCCTGCACGCGGGGACAGGAAAGGCGACGCTCACCAGTAAAGCCAGCACGCTGACCAGGGAGTAGCCGTAGAAGTGCAATGCACCGCGGGGGCCACTCGTCACCGGGGAGCATTCCAGCTGTCCCACCAAGGCCCCGATGCCACACACGCCCGCGGACATGCCCAGCAGCCTCCAGACCCACAGGCTTCTGTAACGGTCTGTGGCATCCACAAAATCCAGGTACTCATAAAGGCTGTCGTCTGCCACCTGCTCCAGAGGGGCCACCAGCAGCTCCCAGAACACCACGGACCCCAGGGAGAGGAGGAAGGTCTGCCGCCACCCTTCCGAGGACAGGCCAAGGGCTCCAGTATTGCTCTCGGCCCCTGACCAGTTGGCTGAGCTTCCTAGCGCTGGACCCCCTGCATGCAAAGGGAGGGCCGTCCTGTCCACCTTAAAAGCACCTTCCCGAGGAGAATCTTTCACTGGCGAAGTGACAGGGTGGCCAGCTCCGGACGTGGTCCTGGCTCTTTCCACAGGGTCCATGGCATAGTCTCGCGGATGACCGAACGCCTGGTGGACGCTTTCCGCGGGTCCCTTCCCGAAGCCAGAGGCTTCCACTGTGCCAGGACTGCGGTTGGCTGGGGGGCCGGGCGCCCCCGGCGGCGAGTTCGAGGCGAAGGTCCAGGTTGGCGCGGCCCCCGGTGGCGGGGCGGTGGGGGTGGCGCCGTGGCTGGCGTTACAGGGGCCGGACAGCAGATCTTTGTCCAGCGGTGGCACCAGGACCATCAGCAGGCTGGCTCCCACCGAGCCCAACAACGAGCCCACCATTAGCACCCTCCTTTTCTGGTAGCTTTTGACAAGGAAGGCGCAGAAGGGACCCCAGAGGGCTGCGATCAGGTGCTTGGTCCCCATCAGGATGCCAACCCAGGGCGCGGCCAAGCCCAGCTGCCTCAGGTAGAGGGTCAGGAACGGAGTCACGCAGGCGTCCCGGACCCCGCACACCAAGTGGAAGAGCCTGGCCACCCCCAGCGCCTTGCTGATGTCCCACTGGGGGTTGGCGCTCATGGCTGCCTGGCTCCTTCAGTCCCGGGAAGGCGGGGGTCCGAGCTGGGCGCGGGGCCGGCTCGGGGCCATGGCCCTGGAGCGGGGCCCGGCGCGCGGGGCCAGCGGGGAGT
>NC_043716.1:3052824-3122377 GCF_006229205.1 Suricata suricatta
CAACGACCGACCGCCACGCCCATCCCCTCCACGTCAGGCCGCCGGCCCGGAAGCAGCCCCGCCCCTTGGCCCCGCCCCCTGGACGCCGCACCTGCGGGGCGGGGCCGGCGCACCTGTGCGCCGCACCTGCCAGTCCCACCGCGCCTTCCCCCCTCCGCCAGCCATGCGCGCGGGCACGAGGGCGTCAGCCGGTGGCCCGAGGGGTGCACTCCAAGCTCAGCCCCTGGTCGCCCGCGAACCTGAGCCCGTTCTCTCTCTCTTTTTTAAATGTTTTGTATTTATTTTTGAGAGACAGAGTTCGAGCGGGGGAGGAGCAGAGAGAGAGAGAGAGGGAGACACAGAATCCAAAGCAGGCTCCAGGCTCTGAGCTGTCAGCACAGAAGCGACGCGGGGCTCGAACCCACAAACTGTGAGAT
This sequence comes from Suricata suricatta, assembly GCF_006229205.1. Lineage (NCBI taxonomy): Eukaryota > Metazoa > Chordata > Mammalia > Carnivora > Herpestidae > Suricata > Suricata suricatta. The sequence continues at coordinate 3,053,241 of NC_043716.1, forward strand.
CATGACCTGAGCCGAAGTCGGACGCTTAACTGACTGAGCCACCTAGGTGCCCCCTGAGTCTGTTCTCTGAATCGCTTCCAGAGAGGAAAATTAGGGGCCGGTGGATGCAATTCACGATGGGACCTGCCTGTTACCTCACTGACGAATCCCACCCACTCCCCAGGCTCGCGCTCCCCTCCCCTGCTTTATTTTCCTCCGCAGCTCAAATCACCACCCCGCGCACTACCGGCTTCTATTCCGTGTGTTTCTCTCGTTTCTTGTCTGTCTCCGTCAGAGTCAGAACTCCAGGAAGGCAGCTGTTTTCGTCCCCAGGGCACAGAGCTGTTTGCTTGATGCCAGCTGCCCCCGGCAGAGACACTGTTGGTGACACGGGTTTCTTCTGTGGGGACAGGCCCCAGAGGCTGCCAGCTGAGAGCTGTCGTGGAGTCGCCCCCTGCACCCCACACAGGCGGTGGCCCCAGCCCCTGTAACAGTATGTACCTACTGATTAGTTTCAATCTACACCTAAGGGAGCTCAGTATCCAGTTTGAGGGCACACGCCCAGAGGCAGTGAGCTAACATTGGAGCAGCGAATACAAGCAGGTCAGCAATCTTAGATCAACAGAAGTGTTTTCATTAATTAGCCTGATAGATACTGGCAGAATTTCACTGGTGAAAGTAGTAGTGTGTGAGTCATGTGCACTGGTTGTGTATTGCTGGAGGCTTTTCCTCTCTGGGCAAGCATTTATAAGAATCTAGAGAGTCCTTTGAAATGGTGTTGCAGGCTTTACACCAAGATGGTCCAATGTCCACCTACTGATTCGGTAAAATTTGCATACAGGTTTGCTCAGAGCGCATAATTTGGCTGGGGTGGGGGTGGAGAGGGATGGTGATTGGCCCACCGGGTCTGGATGTGTAGCCAACTTTGGGCTATGACGTCCTTTCACTCGGAGTGGGCAGACTCTTGCAGGAGGAGGAGCCCAGAGAGCTCACCCAATTCGAAGAGCTGGTAAACCCGGCAAATGTTTACTTAGAGGTCCTAGTAATAGTGAAAGTAATTGTGAATGCCAAAATTGATACGAATCCTGCTCAAATCCAGTGATATCAGTCACTTCTGATTCAAAAACACATCCGTCTCGAAGGGGGCGTGTCCCCAATCCCTGTCTCCCTAGGTTCTGCGGGGGGCGGGGGGGGGGGCTTCAGTGGAAGATCTTGCATCCATCCACGCCTTGGTCTTCACCTACCCAGAGCTGGCAGGCATCCGCCATGCTGGCGTCCCTTGGGCCCATCTGCCTAGACCCCCAGGCAGGCCTTTTTGCAAGGGGTCTTACAGACTTGCTGCCCACTGCTGGGATGATGAGGCCAAAATAAAGCGCCTCCCTCTCTACTCTTGGATCCCCAAACCTAGAAGGGATTCTTCTACGCCCTCCTCCCACTATCGGCAGGGACCCTGCCCAGGCAAGAGAGAGGACCTTGAGTCCACGCATCTGTTTTCTCTGATGCTTTTCTTCCCACCCCACACCTAGTCCTGGCCATGAAGAAACTGGCTGTCACTGAACTCCCCTATTTTATGTCTGGATACAAGTTTTAGAACTCGGGGCGCCTGGGTGGCTCAGTCGGTTAAGCACGCGACTCTTGATCTGGATTCAGGTCATGATCTCAAGGTTTGGTTCCTGAGTTCGAGCCCCATGTAGGGGAGCCTACTTGGGATTTGTCTCTCCCTCTCTCTGCCCCTCCCCTGCTTGCACACTTGAGTGCCTCTATCTTTCTCTCTCAAAATAAATAAACTTGAATACAAAGTTTTAGAACTGAAAAGTCAAGAGTTTTGATGTCTTTAATATCTGGCTCCCTTGAAACTACTTTGAGGGGTGCTTGGGAGGCTCAGTCAATTAAGCGGCTGACTTCAGCTCAGGTCATGATCTCACAGTTCATGGGTTCAAACCCCGCGCTGGGGTCTGTACTGACAGCTCAAAGCCTGGAGCCTGCTTCAGATTCTGTGTCTCCCTCGCTCTCTGACCGTCCCCTGCTCATGCTCTGTCTCTCTCTCTCAAAAATAAGTAAACGTTAAAAGAAATTAAAAAAAAAAAAGAAACTACTTTGAATTCCTGTCTCTGTTTTGGGACAGCGCTAAGTCAGTGTAAGTGGGGGGAGGGGTGGACAGACAGACAGAACTCAAGGAGCCCCAGAGGATTCATGAGGTTAGATGAAGCACTGCCCCGGGTCTCTGTTAAAATCCAAATGTTGGAGGGCGCCTGGGTGGGTCAGTCAGTTAGGTGCCGACTTCCGCTCAGGTCGTGTTCTCGAGGTTTGTGAGTTCGAGCCCTCCGTCGGGTTCTGTGCTGACAGCTCAGAGCCCAGAGCCTGCTTGGGATTGTGCATCTCCATTGCTCCCTCTCTGTTCCTCTCCCACTTGTGCTCTCTCTCTCTCTCTCTTAAAAATAAACATTAAAAAGATTTAAGATCCAGATGTCACATTAGATAAAAGCAGGACTTTAGTGTGCGTTCATCGGACCTGACACTGTCCTCTCAACTGGAAGGACACCTGCCTGGGGATGCAGGGCGTGGAGGTGGCTGGCAGGAGCCAAAGGAACAGACTCGGGAGGGAGAAGCTGCACTTGACTTTGCCTGCTTCCCCTCCCCGCCGCCCCAGGCCCCAGGGCCCTGGCCAAATAGCAGCTCTCACTGGGGGAATTTAAGGGCCGAGAGGGCATCTCGCACCGGACAAGAGGGAATTGAAGACCAACGAAGGACAGTCGTGCACAGAGCTGGGTCTTGCTTGTGAGTGTAGCACTGCTGGAACCTTCCCCGGGCCTTTGTGTGGGCCCTGCTCCATCCCCTGCCACGGCCAAGCAAGCTCCCTGTGCTCCGGTCACTCGGTCACTCGCTGGCTCCTACTCACAGCCAGAAGCCACCAGGGCAGCCAGGCCTCCTTCCAGCTGCCGGTGGGGGCGTCTGGAGGCTGGTGGGGTAGTGTATCCGTTGGGCCGAGGCTCTGGGACTCGGCCTTTCTTCGCCCCTGCGGGCTCACTGGACGATGCCGGAGAACGTGTTGATGGGCATGAGAAGTGGCTTGGGCTTGGCTTTGGTCCCTTCCGCCTCCTGCTTGTGTGAACTGGGCCGTGGTGCCTTGGACTTGTGGGCCGCAGAACATGGCTCTGGGCAGGGAGAAACCTCTAATCTGTGGGTGGAGAGGGGCCAGCTTGGGAGACCCGTCTCTGGAGTCAGAGCTTCCCCAGGCATTTTGAAGGGAGTCCCTCTGTTATAGATTCTACAGACAAGCCCTCACGGAGAAGAGGGAGTCAGGAAGAGGAAAGAGCAGCCTGGGTGGGGGGTGAACCTGGGAGAGGAGGAGCCTGCGTGGGTCACTAGGTGTGCGCCTTCCTTACCCAAACACGCCGTCCCAGGGGGCCTCTGAGCACCCCCAGGTTAGCCTGTGTCGGGGGGGGCAGTGCTGACACTGGGGGTCAGATCTGTGGCCGCGGCCGCGGGCAGAGTGTAGGTAGGGGGATCTCCAGAAACATTAAATATCAGTGGCTGCTTGGAGTCAGCCATTCATTTGTTCTCCCTGGAGTCACAGGGGCGGTGGCTGAAGTCCACCCCACCAGGGACACCTGCCCGGCCACAGGGTCTGCTCAGGTGTGCCCCGTGGGACACACAGGGGTGGTGAGGCCTGGCCTCACCTGACCACGTCCTTGAACGTTCGCCGACTGTCCTTGTCCAGCAGCAGCGTCAAGGGCCTCTGGTCTTGGCTCTGAATCTGGACGGTGGCCGTCCGGAAGGTGTTTGTCACCATCTGCGAACAAAGAGAGCTCGTGGGAGTGTCATCTTCGGGACAGATGGCCTTGCCAACCCCTCCGACCCTCTCCGGTGTCTTTGTTCAGTCCAGCGTGCGGGGTCCCCTAGCTCTCTTCCTGCAAGTGGCTTGGAGCAGAGACCGTATTCTGCGGAAACTGCGTCTGGGCTGCCCCGGCCTATGGGTCTGTGGTTCCCACCTCCCCCAGTCTGTTGTCCTAAATTTCAAACAACCTAGATCTTGCCAAGTTATCAAGGTACCTGAGACCGCCCTAGAACAGGCTTGTACATCAAGCCTGTTTGGGTGGGGGTTGGGGGGAGAATTTCAGGGGTTTTAGGAGTCCTGACTGCCGTCTTCAGAGTTGGATTACATGCAAAATGATTTCCCTGGGCTGGAGACGGGGGAGGGGGGTGACGGGACCAGCCCTGTATGTGTTTGCACCCTGGAATTGCCCAGGGCGCAGGCACAGGTGGGAAGGAATCCACTCTCTGCACAGGAAACCTGGGCAAAGGGCTCCTGCCTTCCACGCGCTAAAGCGGCTTCTCTAGAACGTACTCAGGACGTAAAGAAAGCAGCTTGCATGCAGCTCTCTAATCCCCTGACCCAAGGGGCTGCCCAGAGGGAGGGGACCTCTCGGGAGAGGACTGGGAGCCTCCTGCGTTCCAGGTGGGGCCTTCAGAGGGACTTTCCGGGTGGCTGGCTCACTCTACATGCAGACAGCACCTTTGGGCGGCTCGCCATCCCCTCCCCCGACATTCTGGGCCTCTAGAGTTCATCTTGCTTGAGAATTCTCAACCCCGGAAATGACCTTTCCAAAACACAAATAAAGATTCCAAGGGGCGTGGTCTGGACTTGCACCCAGGCACGGGCGCCTTTAATGAACTCCCTGTTGCAGGCAGGATGGGGAACCAGGAGCTGACCCAGCCTTCTCTGGCACGGGTACGAGCAGCAGCCGAAACTGGGTGGGGGTGGGGTGGGGGTGAGGCATGTCTGGGCATTTCTGCCAAACGTTCGTCAGAGTGGGGGTGGGACACTGACCAGGCTGCTAGCTGGACGGCCATGAGCATTGGGATGTCACCCGTGACCTTCCAGAAGTACCTGGGAGGCTAAAGTCCTGTGTGGACAGGGGGTGGGGAAAGCCAGATGCATTATGAGGGCTTAGGGGACCCTGCCTGAACCGACCCCAGCGGGTGAGGGAGAAGACTGAGGTCTGGAAGGACTGATTCTGACCTTCCGAAGCTTTCAGAGTAGTAAGCGTGGGACCCAGCTCCCTGACTCCCGACTCAGTGCTCTTTCTCGGTGTCAGGCCGCTCAGGTACCTCCCAGCAGGATCTGGGCCTCCCTGACCTTGCCCTCCAGGTAGCCAGGGACAGTCTCCGGGACTCCTTCCTCCTCCCGGCCTTGCAGACAGAGGCCTCCATCTCCCCATTGTGGTCTGCATCCTACACACACGGACCCTGCCTGGCTTGGGCCCCGTGAGGAGCACAGGGCTTTTGGACTTCACTCTCTAGATGTGGCCCTGGAGGTCAATCAACAGGGCCAGATGTCGAATTTGCAAAGGGCCTCGGTCTCAGCTCGTTAGGGGCTGAGCAAAATGTTGCGATTCACAGTTCACTGTTGGGGGCTCCCTGCCTCCCATGCCCCAAAGCCCCAATTCTCCCATTCCTGCTTTATTTCCCACTACTTTTCTCTATCAAACTTCCCATCCAGCCCAATTAGTATCATTGCTGCGCCTGAAACTCACCAATCCAGACACAACGCCCTTGCTGGGCTGTTCTCCAAGCGGAGAATCCCCTCACTCTAGCTCACCACGAAGCCCCCCACCACTCGGTGTTGGTCATCTATCCAGTTGTGGAGAACACATAGCGGCCTGGCCTGGGTTCCAAGAGCAAAGCGCAGCTTCTGGAACTTCCTCCAGCAAGTCCGTGCATGGGGAAAAGGGCACACGAAGGGCTGATAAGTTTAGATTTTCGAAAAGCCTACAAGTGAGTTGTTTAAAGGGGTCTTTAGAGACAGGAACTGTTAGGGGTGTCCGGGTGGTTCAGTCGGTTAAGCGTGGGACTTCTGATTTCCACTCAGGTCACGATCTCACAGTTGGGAGTTCAAGCCCCTCCTAGTGGGCTCTGTGCTGACAGCACACGGAGCCGAAGGAGACCCATGCCAGCCAGCCTTCAGCCATGAGCATGGGAGATGACAGAGGCTTTTTAAGCAGACAGGACTGAGTTTTATTTTACTTATTTATTTAAAGTTTATTTATTGATCTTAGAGAGAGAGAGAGAGAGAGAGAGAGAGAGAGAGAGAGAGAATCCCAAGCAGGCTCGTTCTGTCAGCGCAGACCCGAACTCAGGGCTGAACTCACAACCGTCAGAGGATGATCTGAGCTAAAATCAAGAGTTGGTCACTTAACCAACTGAGCCACCTGGGTGCCCCTGTTTTAGAAATATTGCTCAGGCAGAGATGTGAAGGGTGGCCCTAAGGAGCACTGTGGTGTCAGCTAGGAGGCTACTGCGCTTGTCCAGGAAAAGGGGGTCATGGAGGTCTAGACCGACGATGTCCAGCCTGTCCCGAAGTGCCTGGGACAGTCCGGGATTTGGCACAGAGGGTGGCCCTTCCCAGGACGCAGTCCTTAGTCCTGGGCAAATTCAGGCAGTTAGTCACCCTAAGTGGCTCCAGAGAAGGGGGGATAAGGGGGAAGGGAAAAGTTTGAGAAATGTTGAGAGAGAAAACCAGCAGGACACAGGAAAGTGAGGACGAGGAGGCATCTGAGGGGTCCCCCAGAATTCTGGCAGAGGTGACCAGTTAGGGACGGTACCATTAAACGAGAGGCCAGCCACAGCAGGGACGGGATGAAACAAAAATCATTCTTAGCACCTACACAGCTTCTTCTTGGCGCACACTCTTCCGAGAGCTTTCCATGTGACAATCATTCCATCCCCACAACAGCTGGATGAGGTCAAAACTACTATTATTGGCCCGGTTTACAGAGATGAGGTTGAGACACCGGCAGTTGATTACCTTGCCTGAAGGCACAGAGCTGGTAAACGGCAGAGCCGAGCTCCAAGCCCAGGCAGGCTCAGTCTGGCCCCAGCAGAGCCCTTAACTGAAGTCCTGGCTTTGGTTTTGGAGACCTTGCATTTGGGGCGTTGTGGGGCATCCAGTTCATGCCGAGTTGAATGGACATTCGGAAACTCGGGGTGATTATCCGCCCAGGAGTACAGATTCGGGCGTCCTGAACACATCGGACTCACCACACGTGTGGGTGAGCTGGTCCAGGGAACGAGACAAGTGGGCTGTGGATGGAAGCTGAGAACACCAGCTATTTAAGGAACTGGTTTAGGAAAAAAGAGCCCAGGGAAAGTGGCCAAGGAGTCACACTCGAATGTGGAGACCTTTGAGAAAGCGGCGGCTCCACATTCACAGTTAGGGAACTTAAAGATCAGAGAACAGGGCGTCACCTCTGGTAGTGGAGCCATGAGAAATTGACTAAAGCAGCATGACTAGATGACTCCCTTGGTTTCAGCTCAGGTTGTGAGCTCAGTGGGATGTGGGTTCCAGCCCCACAATTGGCTCTGTGCTGATTCGTGGAGCCTATTAGGATTCTCTCTCTCTCTCTCTCTCTCTCTCTCTCTCTCTGCCTCTCCCCTGCTCATGTGCGCACGCGCTCTCTCTCTCAATAGATAAATACATAATTTAAAAATTGTTCAAAGGAATAAAAACCTAGAAGAATTGTCTATGACAGTGTTGGGAACCAGCTTTATTGGCATATCGACATATAAGTGGGACTTTAAACATATTTTTCTCAATTTCAAGGCAATTCTATATAGCTTGCAAATTGTCAGAGGGGGGAAATAAGCTAACAAAGCATAAGCCCGTCCCCCACAAACCAGCAAAAGCATTACAATCAGAAAGCATGATATAAGACAGCAGAATAAGACCAAATAGCCCTTAAAGTTAGTGTTGATGGGTCAAACTCTCCTTTGTTAAAAAAAAAACAACCCACAGACTTTCAGACTGAGTCAGAACAAAATCCAACTGTATGCTATTCACAAGAGGCATATCTAAAATAAAATAAAAACGGTTTAAAAATAAAGGACAGGGCGCCTGGGGGCTCAGTCGGTTCACTCTCTAATTCTGGCTAACCACCAAATAATAGCTAGCTATCTAATAAATCATAAGATCCTTTATCTAACTATCCAAATCTAAAATAGGGATAATAAAAGATACCAGTTTCTATGCAGATAGTAAATTATAAAAATGAGCTCTCTGTTAGCTCCCGGGTCTTCTGGAAGAAAGACAAGTTCAGTGACGTGGGTGACGACGTCATTGAGCACGTGCGTCAGAGGCCGGCCAGTGTTCTGTGTCAGGCACGGCGACTCTGCAGACTTTGATGGCATGTAGCTATCAATCCCGTAAAGACACAGAGAAAACAGGCTTGGCGTTTGCCCTGCAAAATAGGAAGAGTCATCCCTCTCTAGAAAATGGGGCCAGAAGTCAATTTACTTCTTTGTGCTTCTTTTTTTTGCGTTTCCTCCAAATCACTGAACTTTGGTTTATAGGTTAAAACATTACTTTTTTAAACAGTTTACTTATTTATTTTGAGAGAGAGAGAGAGAGAGAGGGCAAGGGAGAGGGCAGAATGAGGGAGACAGAATCCTAGGCAGGCTCTGCACTGGCCAGTGCAGAGCTGAAACCCACAAATCGTGAGATCAGACCATGAACTGAAGTCTGACGCTTAACTGACTGAGCCACTCGGGAGCCCCTAAAACATTATTTTTAAAGGGGAAGATAAGCATTGAGGACCAGAAAGAGAGCTTTGGTCTTAGGGACACAGAGGCAATTTTGCTACATTGGGGAAGGCGGTAGGCAGCTGGCAGCAGGGAAGAGAGATTTGGTGAGGGGCCGAAGACTCCTTTTGGGGTACGCCACAGGAAGCTTGACCAGGACGGGAAGCCAGAGAGATAGCAGGTCATGGGAGAGATTTTCTTTCCAGGATGGAAAAGCCCTGAGCACATCTCCAGGCTATGAGGGAGGCGCAGTAGAGAAGGTCCACGCTGGAGAAAAGAAACTGAAATAGACGAAGAAGAGCCCAGAAGACACGCAAGAGAAGGGGGTTGAGGTACGAGGTCAGGTGTTTGCTTCCCTGGAGGCAGGATTTATTCCAGAAGCACTGAGCCACTCAGCATACAGACTGAGCGGGTGACTTGAGGGAGAGTGAGTGTCTGCCTGGGCGGTGGTGGAGGGAGCGGAGGGTGGCTGAGAACCGGGTTCGGGTGTAATCATGGACCCAAGGCCAGCTGAGTGGGGAAGCCAGGTCCAGGAGGTAGGGGGGAATGGGTGGGCCTTGGGTCTGTATCAATAAGGGAGTCCAAATCACCGTATCAATAAGGTCAGAGGGCAGTGGTAGGGGCGATGAGTTGGAAGATCTCACTCATTTGGGTCAAGGTTGGGCTGTTGTTGCTTAGGGAGCTGGCTGCTGGGTAGTGCTGGGGCTGCCGGACGGGGCGTGTCCTGGGTCCTCCAAGAACCAGCAGGGGGAGGGTCTTGACTCTCCCTGGGGTCTTAGTTACACCAGCCAGTGCTCCCCACTTCACAAACCAGGGGAGAGTAGATTCTCTCCAAGAGCAAAGGGTCAGGAGCCATTTCTCCTTCTCTGAACACCCTGGCCCGGGCCACATATCTTGTTCAAGTGTCCCATTCTGCCCGGTACTTACAGAGAAGGACCTTCCGGCCAAGTTGGAGGACTTGACGACCTCTGTCACGCTGACATTCAGGCACGTGTGGTCCATCACGGGAGCAGATGGTGGGGCGTGGGCGGGCCCAGAACCTGGGAGGAGCAAGGAGAGAAGCAGGTGGCTGTAATGGGCCGCCCACTTCCTGACTGCACCTGGGTCCCAACCACGTTTCAATTCCTTCCTGAACCTCCATTCTCCTTCCCTGGGGAACCCACATTTCTGTGTCCTCAGGCATGGCAGCCCCCACCAGCCCCGTGCCTTTCGGCACCTCCCCCTGCACCCCTCTTCTATGGAAAACAGTGCTGTGGACCCTTCCCCGAAGCCCCTGGGCACGCTATCCATGGGGGGAGCACAAGTTAGCAGGTGGGGGGGTGGGGGGGAGTCTGGTGAAGAAACAAAGGAAATACAATTTAACAATTAGGGTGAACATGATAGTTTACTAGACACACGTGAATCAGGCCTTTATCTTCACTTTAGAAATGGAAGAACAGATAGGGAGGTCATGAGTAACTTGCCCAAGGTCACACAGATGGTAGGCGAAGCCAGACCTTGAGGCCAGCCCCCATCCTGACCCGGAATCTGTGCTCTTGACCCACCACGACCACCACTCGGCTAAGAGCTAGCCCCAGAGTCACATGTCTCCCTCGAGGTGTTAAGGATGCACAAGTTGGGGTCTCTGGGTGGCTCAGTTGGTTAAGTGTCCAACTTTGGCTCAGGTCATGATCTCGCAGTTCGTGGGTTTGAGCCCTGCATTGGGCTCTGTGCAGACAGCTCAGGAGCCTGGAGGCTGGAGCCTGCTTCTGATTCTGTGTCTCCCCCTCTGCCCCTCCCCCCCAAACAAAATAAACCTAAGAAAAGACGCACAAATGAAGGAGGTCTTGCTACATCCCCCACTTCCTCAGCCTGGAAGCCAGCACCGGACGGCCAGGGTGTGGTCCCGGCTCTGACCCTTCCTCACGGATGTAACCTGACCTTCAGCATTTCTCTGCCTGCAGTTACCTCTGCAGGAAAAAGCTTCTGGTACTAATAACACTGATGTCACAGGATTAAGAGAGTCGCTGTGTCTGACACAGAACATGGCCGGCCTCTGATCCATGTGTTCCATGACGTCATCATCCACATCACTGAACTTGTCTTTCTTCCAGAAGACCAGGCAGCTAACAGAGAGCTCATTTTTATAATTTACTATCTGCATATAAATTGGTATCTTCTGTTATCCCTATTTGAGATTTGGATAGTTGGATAAATGATCTTATTATCTATGAGATAGATAGCTGTTATTAGGTGATTGGCTAGAATTAGAGAGTTTGGACCAGCGGTGCCTTTTGTGAATGGGGCATTGCCTGCCCTCGGTGGAGTGAGATTCGGAATAAAACATCACCAGACCCAACAGAGGCAGGAGGGCGCAGTGTCCCCTCCGGAGCCCCCCTCCCCCTTCCAGCTGCAGGGCAGGACCCGAGGCCAATGCCATTGCAAGTTCGATGGTGAGCGGCCCGAGGGCAGAGACCATGCCGCACCCGGGCACCGGTGCCCAGCCCCGCACCACGACCTCACGGATGGGTGGGAGACCCCATCCTCCAGGTCACCTCGTCTACCATCACTCACCCCTTTTTCCTTCTCCCCCCCACCTCTCCCCTTCTCGTGCCTTCTCTCTCTCCCTGCTTTTTCCAGCTCCTTACCTTCAGTGTCACTGGAGGCAAGGGCCTTCAGGACCAGCCCAGTGGCCCGCAGGGACACGGTGACCTCTTGGGCCCGGTGGCTGAGCAGGGCCTGGAGGAGGGGGTAGAGGAACTGAGGGGGTCCTCAGAACAACGCAGTCCCCCTGGGCACCTTCATCCCAACAGTCCTGCTTCCCGCCCCTGCCCTGAGATTCTCATCTGTGTCACTAATGTCCAAGGCGGGGCTGGCAGAGAGAGGCTGAGAGCACTCTTGGCCGCGGGGAGCACGTTCAGCCTCCCAGACCCAAAGGACCATGCCTCTGAGGACATCAGTTCAAGCGTCTGGTCAGCTAGGGAGGAAGGCCTTCTGGAACAACAGGACGGCCCCCGCGTTCACTTCAATCCACCGCCTCCCAGGCTGCATGTGAGGCCGGCAGCAATCCGCCCATCCCTGCGCAACTCTCCAAAAGTCGGGGCAAGGCGGGGGCAGGAGGCCCCGCTCGGTCCGCTCCCCACCCGCACGTCCCTGGCGCCCGCTTCCATCCTCCTCCTGGCTGGCTCGCCGGCCACTCACCTTCTGGTAGCAGATGTTGAGCTCGGCCCCTGGGCCCTCGGTCGCGCCCCTCCTCCTGGGTGAAAAGCCATCTGAAGGAGGAGGAGGGGAGAGGCTGAATCAGGGAGGAGGCTCCCCGCCCCTCCCGCCTCACCCAGTGGAGCTGAGCTGCTGAGTTTTGACAGCATCTCTCTCTCCTTGGATGGAAAAGAAGCATCTTGAGGCTCCAGTGCCGGCAAGCTTGGGGGAGCCCAGGGCATCCCGGTATTCAGTGGAGGTGGGATGAGCGGGCCAGTCGGTGGGAGGCGGGAGGACGTTCTGGAAACAGGGCTTGGCCGAAGATGCCTCAGTGAGCTCTGGGAAGGGGGGATCCGAGGCTCACCTTTGGGGGATTTGGTGTCTTGAATCTTCACCTTGAGCTCAGTGAGGAAAATGTCCTCTGCAGGCTGTTGGCTCAGGTCCCTGAAGATCTGGAGGGAGGCAGCAGGAGGGAGGGAGGCCAGCTCGCCTTCTACCCCCCAGAGCTCAAGGGTGTGGACGGTTGGAGAGCTTCCGGAAGGAAGCAGGACCCGGGCCCCCACTATCCTGCTAAGCTAGATTCTGAACTGCAGCCAGTGATTTCCTGGACCGGCCTGTCCGCGTGTCCAGCAACCTAATATATTTACAAATAGAGGAGGACGCTCCTATTGAAACCAAGCCACCTGTAACCACAGGGTCTAATGCGGAAGGAACGGCGCATGCGCACTTCACACAGGGGTGGGGCCGTGTGAGAAAATCTCTTGCGGACACCAGGAGGGCCAGAGAGGGGGGACCCGACCCCTGACTTGCACGGCGAGGCCAGCCAGGAGGGAAGGGCTAGAGGGAGCTGAGCCATTCGGGAGGAGGGGCTGGAAATCTGGGGCCAGAGGGGCCTCTCCGTGACCCCGATGGGTCAAGACAGAAAGCAGACCCTCCGGTAGTCACAAACAGGAAAAGTGTGCAGTCCCCCTCTCCTCCCCTCCCCTCCCATCCTGACACTATCACCATCAAATGATTCTCAGAATTAAGAATGACCCAGGGACGTCTGAGTGGCTCAGTCAGTTGAGCATCTGACTTAAGCTCAGGTCATGATCTCACGGTTCATGGGTCCGAGCCCTGCATGGGGCCCTGTGCTGACAGCTCAGAGCCTGGAACTTGCTTTGGATTCTGTGTCTCCCTGTCTTTCTGTCTCTCCACATTCCCTCCCCCCACATTCTCTCTCTCTGTCTCTGTCTCTCTCTCAAAAATAAGATAAACTTAAAAAAAAAAAAGAACCATCCAGATGCCCAATCACAGAACCACTCCCGACCTCCTGACAGCATCTGCGCCAGGGCATAGTTCTGCTTTGGGGGCCTCTCCCCCAAATCACCTGCCTGAGCCCAAAGCCGCATTATAAGTTTTTTCTAACAGCCTCTGCCGGCGGTTGTCCAGGCTGTGCACTGCTCCACACTGCCGGCCCGGCCGGAGCCAGCAAACCCTGTCTGCTCTCGGGGCCTCTGGCCGACGGGCAGAGACAGATGCCTAACATAACCTTTCCTCTGAAGTTACTTGTGCGACTGAGATGTTTGTTCCCTTTGCCAGCCTGAGAGGCTTCTCCCATTGGTGTGTTTGACTTGGACTGTTGTGTTTTGCTCTTTGGAAAGCTAATTGCCTCATTTAGGTCGAAAAGGGTCATAAAGGAAATATCCACCACGTGGACCTGAGTGAGGGACCAGAATTCAGAACGAGGCAGGAAGCGGCAGAGGCAGCTTCCGGAAATCTCAGGTTGAGGGGAGGTCCCAGAGGAGGCCGGGAACAGAGGAAGGGCATGCATGAGGGGTTGTACCTGAACTGGGGCGGGGGGGGGGGGGCTCCGTATCTGCTGGGGAGGTGTGGATGCTGGGGAGGTGTGGATGCATGTGTAGGCACGGACAGCAGGGACGCCTAAGGGTCTCCGTTTCGCCCCCAGCAGACTGGGTGGCCAAGTCACTTGCTGAGGGTGAGGACTGGAGGAAAGCAGGGAATTCGGGAACAGCCATTGCTCAGGGAAAGGGGCAGGCTGGCCACCTCCGTTGTGTCCATGTCCGGTCAGAGGGCTTCGGATTGTTTTCGAGCAGGTGCTCAGGAGGTCGGAGCTCAGCAAGAGCTGAGGAGCACCTGAGCACCGCCCTGGCCCGGGTTTTGCTGGGAGGGGAGACAGCGGGGGAGAGAGGCCGCAGGGGCTGGGGGACGTGATGAGATGGAGACACAGGTCTCTCCAAGGAGGCAGGTGCTGGGGGAGGAGGTGGGGGGCCTTGCAGGAACAGGACTGTGTGATCACAGACCGGACAGGGAGCGGTTAGGATTTCTGAGATAAAGCGATTCCTGGTGAGAACTCTCAGCGGCCGTATCCCCAGCCCTCCCTGGGGTCAAGGCCAAGAGCATCTTTCAACACGAAGAAGACGTACTTCTGCTCACACCGAGTGTCAGTGAAGTTAATAATCACCCAATTTGTCCAAGATTGGGAAGACACCGTTAGCACCCAGGAGTGCCCAGGTGCTCTGTGATCGGTGCCCTGCTGAGCCGCATCTCCCCGGAGCCGGAGGGTTTCGGCGGTGGGGTCCTCGGGCCCCCGTGGGCTCCCAGGGGGGCCGCACTGACCTTGACTGTGTAGATCTGGAAGTAGATGGGCTGGGTGCCCATGCGAAGGTAGTAGGTGATGACATCCAGGATGAAGGGGTCCACGGTCCGCGATGTGTCCAGGGAGGGGGGCTGGGAGGGGGCAGAGAAGGTGTTCAGCCACCATCCCCCGGGCAACTGTGGGAGGTGCTGTTTCGGGAACAGAGAAACTCCAAGGCTCCCATGTACCCTACCTGAGGCACTAACCCAGCTGGTCCCTCAAAGCACGCCGGGCCTTGCTTACCACCGATGTCCACGCCTCAGGAAATACGCCTGTCCAGGGTCCTGGCCCCCCATTATCTATCTATCTTTCTATCGATCATCTATCATCTATCTAGATCTCACACTGTTTCCAGTGTCTTCATGTGGAAACCGCATTTGGAGTAAGCGTGGGGGCCATACAAACTAATTATTAGGGCAAAGCAAGCAGGGAGAACCCCGAATTCCGCATGTGTCCTGGCACGGGAAGAAAAACTCCCAACCAAAGAGCAGAAATGAGACCTGCAACAGATGCTCCTCCCCCAATAGCCTCCAAGTGTTCTTATTTATTTAAAAAAATGTTAATGCTTATTTTTGAGAGAGAGAGAAACAAAGAATAGTGGAGGAGAGGCAGAGAGAGAGGGAGACAGAGGATTGAAAGCAGGCTCCAAGCCCTGAGCTGTCAGCACAGAGCCCAACACGGGCTTGAACTCACGAACTGTGAGATCATGACCTGAGCCAAAGTCAAGTGTCAGACACCCAGCTGACTGCACCATCCAGGCACCCCTGAGAGCTTCCAAGTTTTGAGGAAAAGGTATTTTGATACTTCACTAACCAGACTTCTGTGCACGTGCAAAGACTTGGGTAAGCAATAATTCAGAAAACAGGCCTCCCCTACGTTCTTTTAAAAGAAATGTTTTTATTTATTTTTGAGAGAGAGAAAGAGGGACAGTGTGAGCCGGAGAGGGTTAGAGAGAGAGGGAGACACAGAATCTGAAGCAGGCTCCGGGCTTTGAGCTGTCAGCACAGAGCCTGAAGCGGGACTCAAACGCATGAACCGTGAGATCATGACCTGAGCCGAAGCCGGATGCTTAACCGACTGAGCCACCCAGGCGCCCCTCCCCTACATTCTTATCAGAAGGTATAAGAAAGAACTCCAATCGATCAGGCAACAAAATAACATAAAGATCTCACCAAAGTGCCAACTTAGAAAATAAGTTACCCAGGGGCGCCTAGGGGGCTCAATTGGTTTAAGTATCCAACTTCAGCTCAGGTCATAATCTCACAGCTTGTGAGTTCAAGCCCCGCATCAGGTTCTGTGCTGACAGCTCAGAGCCTGGAGTCTGCTTCAGATTGTGTCTCCCTCTCTCTCTGCCCCTCCCCTGCTTTTGTGCTCTCTCTCTCTCAAAAATAAACAAACATTAAAAAATTTAAAGAAAACAAGGTACCCCAAATCAATAGGTTCCTTTACACGGCAGCAATGGCTACCAAAATACAAGGGGAAAGAGACGCCACCCACAACTACAAGAACAAACCAACACACACGTAAGGAGATTTAGCAAGAATGACGTGCTGAAAGTGTACCGTTATCCTCAGGGATATACGAGAAGACTTTCATAAGTAAAGACAAATCCCAAGCTCCCAGAGGGAGTAACTCAACACGCTACAGAGGCTAACTCTCCTCCAAATTTCTGTCAAAATCCCAAGACAGGAGGGGGTGGATTAAGAAAAAAAAAAAAAACGAGAGGAAATTCTAATATTTATCTGGAAACAAACATCATCTGAAAAGTTTTCCAGAAGAAGAGTAATGAGGTAGTACTAATATGTCCAGAATATGAAATACTAAAGTGTCCGGAAGTCAATGGATCAATGAGAAAGAATAAGTGTCCAGAAATAAACTCAAGCATCTTTAAAATTTAGTAAACGATCAGAGTGCCATTTCAGACTGGTGGGGCAGGATGGCTTATGCAATAAATAGCTTTAGGACAACTGGCTAAACATTTGGAAAAAAGAAATTTGCATGCTTTGCACCAAACACTGAAATCAATCACAGGCAGGTTAATTTAAAGGTAAAAACGGAGACATTAAAAAAGCTACAGTTAATTCACAGTGAATATTTATTTCATCTCGGATGTAATTTAATCAGCAGAGGAGAACGTTCAAAGCAGGGTTCCAGGTATCACATATGTCTGTGTGTGACATAAAAACATAGACATCTGGGGACACCTGGGGGGCTCAGTCGGCCAAGTGTCTGACCCTCGGTTTCAGCTCACATCATGATCTCACGGTTTGTGGGTTCGAGCCCTGCATTGGGTTCTGTGCTGACAGTGCACAGCCTGCTTGGGATTCTGTTTCTGCTTCTCTCTCTGCCCCTCCTCCCTCCCTCTCTCTCTCTCTCTCTTTCTCTCTCCAAATAAATAAATAAGCATTGAAAAAATATATCAAACTTCTGTAGGTCAAAAAACACTGCTGATGAAATTCACAGGCAACTAAGAGTGACAAAAAAATGTCAGCAACACCTGATGGCTGAAAAGTTAAGATTCTCTTAACAGTAGGGGTGCCTGCCTGGCTCACTCAGTGGGAGGAGCCCGCGACCCTTAATCTCAGGGTTGTGACTTCAAGCCCCATGTTGGGGGTAGAGCTTACTTGAAAAAAAAAAAAGATTCTCTTAATATATGAAGATCTTTTCAAGTCAGTAGAAGATGAACTCACTCATCATCCACCTGGAATCAAGCTGTCCGGTTCCAGGTGGTGCTTTGGGCAAGTTCCCTAATCCTGTGCCTCAGTAGTTTGGTCTGTAAAATGGGGAGATGGCTATACTGGCATCTGCCAACAAGAGTGCCTACTTGGTCAGGCCATTGCGTGTGAATGACCTTGACAGCACCGGGCACCTGTAAGTGCTCAGCAAACACGGGCTATTGCTCCATCTTCTCCCCAGTGTCCCACCCAAAGCGGGTGCCTGGGGGAAGTCTGGCCACCAGCTCCCTCCCACCTTCCAGCCTCATCCCAGGCCAGGGGTCCTGGGGTTGACTCTTGAGGTCAAGGGTCAAGGGCAATAGCTGAAATCCACCCCTCCGGCCCTCGCTGCCCCCCTACCATCTCTGCCAGCTTGTGGATGGCCGGACACAGGGTGTTCACGATGCTCTCATACCACGGGTCTGCGCGGCCCAGGAACGTGGCCACCTCTCTGAGCTCTGAATGTTTGCACGGCGATGCCAGTTTCTGAGGACAAGGGGGTGGGGCAGACCCATCAGGCCCGGTCTCTGGCCGGAGGGTCCCCTAGCAAACTGGCCTTGGGATTACGATCCAATCGCTGAACCTCTCGGGGCCTCGGTTTCTCTGCCATGTGAAGCCCATTAGGTCTCACACCTCAGATGACGCTGGGGAACTCTTAACGGAGGACCACTTGCCGGGGACATTGGGTAGTGGCCCTCAGCCTTGGGAGTGGAGAGACAAGGGCTGCGTCGGAGTTAACGTTCCCCGATAAGCAAGCAGAGTGGGGCAATCAGAACGGAAGGCTGCAAAGGCGAGTTTGTCAGCCCCTCAACAGATCAGTGGGCTCCACTGCCTGAAACTTCTTTTTATGTGATCCCGGGAAGCGTGCTGTGTGTGTGTGTGTGTGTGAGCCCTGTTTGAGGAGAGACTTGCAATAAATTCCATCAGGAAAGCAAAACAAAATTCCGCACTGGGCGGGCTGCCCCCTGAGGAGATTTCAGCCTCCGGCGCCTGCGTCTGTGGCTTCTGGGACACAGATTCAGCAGGGCTCTCCCAGCCCCACATCCTGAGGAAGGATGGTCCCGGTCCCTGGGGCCAGGGATGTGGCTGCAGCGTGTCCCCTGCCCAGCCCCTAACGCAGACCCCCTCCACGCCCTCCCCTGCCCAGTACCTCAGGCGCCAGCACGGGGATATAGTAGAGCTGCAGACTGAGTCTGGGGGTGAGGCAGAACTTCTGGGTCTCCCGTTTCCTGGCAAAGCGGGGAGCAGAGCACGGGGTAAGGGCAGGGGTAGGGGCTTCAAACAGTCCCACACCCGGGTTGTGCTGTGTTTTATCTCTCTTGCCTTTGAGCAATCTACTGAATCTCTCTGAGCCTGTTTTTTCATCTGAGGAATGGGTGCAGGGGTGGTGACCAGGATTGCTGGGCTCACGGGAAGTGTTGCACTGGTGAATGCAGTGACCCAGGATGGTGATGAGCTGGGTCTGACCTTGGCCCGCTAGGCACCAGACTCCGCCCTCCGCCCCGCCCCAGCAGTACCTGAGCCCCGTCCCCGCGGCACCCAGGCCCCGCCCCCAGCGCCCCTCTCCCCGCCCCCCACCTGCCCTACCTGAGGCTGTGGTAGGCCTGCGCCAGGCGCCCCAGCATCCTGTCGTCGCCCAGCACCAGCACCCTGGCCGTGTGAAGGCGGGACACGCCGGGCAGCAGCTCGCCGTCCCCGCTGGGCCTGCCCGTCCTGCGGTGCAGACCCGGGGGCCCGTCCCAGCACGCGGGCATGAAGACGTCGGGGAGCCGCACCCGCTTCTTGATGCCGCCTTTGCGCTGCAGCCCGGCGCGCTCCATCTCGGGGCTGCCGGGGACGGGCAGCTCGTCAGCCCCCGGGGGCAGGTCCCGCTCGATGCCGCTGTCCGTGGACAGCATGGACACCCGGGCCAGCTCCCGGTCCGGCCAGAGGCCCTGCAGATCCAAGGCCTCCAAGTCGGCGCTGAGGCACAGCTGGGAGCGCGGGCGCAGGAAGAGCACCAGTTCCTTCCCTGGGGGGGGGGGGGGGGGGGGGGCGGGGCAGAGGTTACGGAAACCGGCAGCGCCTCAACCCTCTTTTCAGGTGAACAGAAGCCCCACAAGATGCCCCACGAAGGAACAAAGGTCCTGTGGTGAACAGAGATGGAGAACCCCACATAGTTCTGCCATCTCTTGATGAGTAAATGTATTAAAGGCTCTGAGAAATCCTGCAGTAGTCAGCTACACTCGGTACCTCCCACTTAGCTGACTTGGAGCCCTCTTATTAGCTTCCTCCTCCCCTCTTACTGTCTGTGGCTTCCCCTGGGACACAGAGAACAGACCCTACTCCAGGAAAGACTTGTAGGCCCTTTCTTCCTTCCTTCCAAAAATGTTTGTTTATTTTTGAGAGAGTGCGGGAGAGACACAGAATCAGAAGCAGGCTCCAGGCTCTGAGCTGTCAGCACAGAGCCCGACCGCACAAACGGTTAGATCATAACCTGAGCTGAAGTCGGATCCCTAACCGACTGAGCCGCCCACCTAGGCTTTTCTAATCTACTTTCATTTTATTACCCACGAGGAAACTGAGGCCCAGAGAGAACACGGAGTCAGTCTAGGATGACCCAGCCCATGAAAGGAGGGACTTGGACCTGGTTCACCAGCCCAGCACTTCCCACCATAGTCCGCACCCTCCCCGCCCCCACCCCTTGAGAAAGCCGGGGACAGCGGGGCAGGAACAACAGTGGGCACAGAAGTGTGAGGTGAGCAGGTGTCTAGGGAAAGTCCCCTCCAGCTCCTGGAGCTGCAACTTTCGTGTGACTGCCTCCTCCTTGGGGATATTGTTGGCATCCACCAGGGCACGTGGCACTCTCCAGGCACACGAGGCCAGTGGCTAATGCACCGAGCTATTCTGGCAGAGAGAAAATGTGTCCTCCCAGACGTGTAGACGGCTCAGGGAGCAGGGGGGCCACAAGCGGACACCTCCCCCCAGATGCACGCGCGCTCACACACACGCACAGACGCACGCAATCAAACACAGACACACAGGAAGGCACACACAGGTGCCGGGAAACACACTCGCTCCTTTCCAGCCAGCTCCCCACGGAGGGCGCGTGAGGCGTGGCACTTACAGAGCTGCTCCTCATCCGTCCACAGGTGGAAGGTGATGTGGGGGCTGGGCAGGGGGATGCTAGGCTGCGGGTCCTGCAGGGGGTCACCTGAAGGAAGGAGGGGGCTGTGGGATTCTCCTTTGCCTCTCCTGCAGCTCCCGTAGGGCCCAGAGGCAGTGCAGAGGCCGTCTCTCCCATATGGGCCGGTCCAGGCTTCTTCTCTGCCTTCTAACTTAGCCCGGAACCTTCCACGCTTCCGGGCCACCCTCAGTCCCCAGGCGCCCCCGGAGCCGCACTGCCCCGCCCGCCTCAGCCCGGCGCGGCAGGTGCAGCGCCGCTCTCTGGCGCCCCCTGCGGGCTCTCGCCGGGCCTCGCCGGCCACGCCCGCTTACCGCCGCAGCGCCCCCTGGCGGCCGCCGGCCCCAGCAGCGAGCAGTAAATCTCCTCCAGCCTCTCCAGGTGTCCCTCCCGGCTCGGGCTGGGCTCGCTGGCCATCTGCTCCACGGCTGCCACCACGGCGTGGAAATAGCGCTCCAGGGCCTGGCGAGGGCTGGCCTGTCGGGGAGGGGCGCCAGAGCCTGGGTCCCGGCCCAGCACCCACCTGCCCCGGCTCCGATGTCGCCCGATGCAGGCCGCACCTGCGCGTCCTCTCTGTCCCCTACACTGCGGGCGCTGCCACGGCGGGGCCCCAGGGGGGCGGGGATGGCCGCCCTTGGGTCAGCGTTCTGCCCCCACCTAGATGTAAAGTCCAGGATGGCAGGAGTCTGTCTGTCTACAGCTGCAGCCGGAGCACCTGGAACATCTCCTGGCACAGAGCGGGTGCTCAGTAAATAGTCGCTGAGTATTTCCCTAAACCTGTTACTTCCATGCTGCCTTTTCATACCGCCTGTCTGGTTATTTTCTCGCTATTTGTCGTCCAATCGGCTCCCTTTGGTTCAGAACTATTTTGGAAGGACAACTCACGTTGGTCATCTACGTAGAAAGGCTAGTGTCAAACGTCCTAAGTAGAAAATAACCAAGATGCCTAGAAGAATCACAAACTGCTATTTCTAAATTCCAGCCAGCTACTGTGGCCTGGAAGCTTGCCTTCTCTTTTTAAAAAAGGAAGTTACAGACGCCTGGGTGGCTCAGTGGGCTTAAGCGGCCGACTTGGGCTCGGGTCATGATCTCATACCTTGGGAGTTCGAGCCCCGCGTCGGGCTCTGTGCTGACAGCTCAGAGCCTGGAACCTGCTTCGAACTCTGTCTCCCTCTCTCTGCCCCACCCCCTCTTGTGTTCACACACACTCTCTCTCTCTCCCTCTCAAAAATAAATAAACTTAAAAAAGAAAAGGGAAGTGAATGCTAAAGAAGTTAGGGGCAAAACATCAAATTGAGCCTCTCTCCTTAATGGGAATTAATGGGAACAGGTTCTGAAAGCTTCTCAATGCGCATTCCATGCCCTTCCCTCCCGGGGTGCAGACCTGAAACCCCGGGAAGAGCCCTGTGTTGTGGTCTCTGTTTCCCCCCATCCAGCACCAGCCAGTCCCACCTCAGTGTAGCAGGTGCAGGGCTCAAACAAGCCCGCAGCCAGGCACACCCGGACTCACCCTCACCTCTGGTCTGGGCTGGGGGTCTGCTGGGTGGGATCCTAACTGCCTGACTCAGGGCGAGAGGGTCGTTCTGACTGGCTAGGGCCCAGTAACTATGCGCGGAGCCAACAAATAATGCAACAAGCCCATTATAGAATCAGAGCTGTGGGCCATTGGTCCAGTTTATCTCATTGCTTACTTTATAAATACACTAATTAAATATTTATTGAGCACCCACAACATACCACATACTGTTCCAGATGCTGGGCTACAGCTGTGAACAAAACGGATAAAAATTCCTGTTCCCAGGGAGTTTATATTATAGTGTATTTCTCTCTTCCTCCCCCCCCCACACCATGATAATAAACAAAATAAGTAAAATTTATAGTATGATGAATTGCAGAGAAGAAGGACGTGAAATTGCGGGGAGGGGCTGAAATTTTAGATAACGCCATCAGGGAAGCCTCACTGACAGGGGACTTTTGAGTAAAGTCCTAAAGGCAGCACGTGCAAAGGCCCGGGGGTGTAAGCGCGCCTGGCATGTTTGAGGAACAATAAACAGACCTATGCAGCTGGAGCAGAGCGGAAGTGAGGAGAGTACGGAAGATGGGGTCAGAGAGGACAGGTCTCCAGGGTCTCGTAGGCCACTGTAATGTCTTTGGCTTTGACTCCGCCCACGACAGTGTGATAAAAGTCATGATGCGTACTGGGTTCCCACCTTCAGGACTGAGGCACTCATTAACCCGCTTCCGGGAGTGTTGACTGTCAGCGGTCGGCTGAGTCCCTTTCCAAAGCCTGCCTCAGGCAAAGAATGCCACCTCTCCACGGTCATGCCCCCTTCCTGAGGACGGTCCACATCCAACAACCAACAGACGTGGACGCATAAAGGCCTGGCCCTTCACCCCAATTCAGGACAACTGTATACAGAGTTCGGTATCTCCTTCTGCTAAAAACCGGGTGGTGGGGCAGGGAGGCGGTGGAGCAGAGGTTTGAGGTCAGAGAGATCTGGGTTTGAATCCTGACCCAGTCACTTTGTACCTGTGTGAGCACGGTAGGTTCTCAACCTCTCTGTGCCCCAGGGTCAATGATGATTATATCCACTTCACAACGTGGTTGGGACGTGGTGAGAATGTTTAAATGTCACACACGGAAGGGTCTAACGCAGCTCCTGGGACACCAGACATTTGATCAACCACAGCTAATTAGGATTACCGTTGCTTTTCTAAGGAAATAGGCCCAAGTGTTAACTGGTAACATATGCGGGGGAAGTGCGAGTGACTTTTATTTCCTCTTTTGGTTTGCGTGCGTTCCCTCCGCCCCCCAGATTTTCCTTCACGAATGTGTTCTCATTCCGCATTGAGGGGAGGCGGTGGTGTGAATGCAGGGGGGGGGGTGCGGGGAGAGCGGACAGGAGAGCTGGCGCATGCGCGCGCAAGGAGGGCTGGGGCGGGGCGGGGCGTTACCTGCAGCGTCCTCTGGAGGGCGCTCGCGTGGCAGTTGTCGCCCAGGGCGGCCTGCAGGGCGTGGGAGACCACGTGGCGCATGCAGGCCTCCGGCGTCTGCTGCACCTGGGCCGCCTCGAGCTCCAGCAACAGGGCGCTGCACACGGATGGGGACACCAGCTCGGGGTCCACGAAGAGGAACGCTCTGCGGGCAGAGGTGGGTGGGGAGGGCGCCTGAGTGGGCGGCGCTGGAGCCCTACGGCGCTAAGGATTTTGTTCCTCCAAACACGGGAGCCTGGGATTCAAACGTCTACATGGGGGTGAGATGCCTGGGTGGCTCAGTCGGTTGAGGGTCTGACTCTTGATTTCAGCTCAGGTCATGATCTCCCGGTTCCTGAGATCAAGCCCTGTGTCGGGTTCTGCACTGACAGTTTGGGATTCTCGCTCTCCCTCTCTCTCTCTGCCCTTCTCTTTCTCACTCCCTCTCTTTCTCAAAAATAATTAAATAAACTTTAAAAAATGGTTATCCATAGGGAGGAGGGGGGACTGTGGCAAATCAGAGAGCAGGCGGGACCAGCTGGTCCCCGTTGGGTCCCCCCTAGTCTGGTGTCGAGATAAGTCCCAACCTAAATCCTGTACCCTCCCCCCCCACCTCAGCTCTGTGGTCCACTGATGACATCGCCCTCCAGGAGGGACCCCTCATTCCTTCCTTCCCAAGAGAGCTCTGGACCCCGAGTGAGCCCTCCCCCATCACCCCGGCACCTGCTCCCCTGCCCGGCTCCCAGCTCCCCTGGGTCTCTCCGCCTCACCTCCCTGCACCCTCCATGAACACAGCCTCAAGCCACACCTTCCAGGGCCAGGTCAGCTGCGGCGCCCCCTACATCATCGCCCCTCTTCCCCGCACCAACAGTGGACATTTCCTCAGTCTTATCTGAAGGGCCAGGCACCCAGACGAAAGTCCCAGATTTCACCATGTGATTGTGGCCAGAACTATAGATACCCAGGAGCCACCCCGGGCTGGCTGGCTGGCTGATGCTGCATCATGGCCAAGGGCGAGATGGGAGGGGAGCAGCAGAGCTCCAGAGTGGCCCAGGGCTCATGTCACCCTCTGCATGTGGGGGGCATGGGGGGCTCTGAGCCAGCCCCAGAAGACAGACCCACCACCCTGCTGCCTGCATCTCCAGAGGGGGCCGGCCCCGCCAGCCCTTGCAAGCACACTCCCCAAGGACAAATGTCATGGACAGGAAGCTCTGCAGGGGGTCTTCTCCACCAGCTGTGTCCCCCTCAGGGAGGAGTCACGGAGTCCCAATACCTGGAGGGGACAGAAGGCAGCACGCTTACGGGGGCCACTCACCTCTCCTGGTAGGGGTACAGCTCATTGGTCAGGTTCTGCTCGGCAATGACCAGCCTTTGGTACAGAGTCCCTGCAGATCAGATCGCGTCAGCCTACCAGACCCTGGTCTCTGGCCCCCATTCCCCACCCTCCAAGAAGGTGCTGGCACTTTTGAGCTCCAGGAGCCCAGGAGAAAGACAAGACTGTGGTCACAGCTGCAGTGCAGCTCCCACCTGGGACAGCTCTCACAGGGACAGGTCCTATCTGGGACAGCTCTCACCCGGGACAGCTCCCACCTGGGACAGCTCCCACCTGGGACAGATCCCACCTGGGACAGCTCTCACCCGGGACAGCTCCCACCTGGGACAGCTCCCACCTGGGACAGTTCTCACTGGGACAGCTCTCACCTGGGGACAATTCACACCTGGGACAGCTCCCACCTGGGACAGATCCCACCTGGGACAGCTGTCACCCGGGACAGGTCTCACCTGGGACCACCGTCTCGGTTTTCAGCCTTATGGCGCAGTCCAAGGCGACCGTGCAGTAGGGGGCGGGCAGCGTTAGCAGCCTTGTGCAGAAGGCATAGGTTCTCCGGTAGAGCTCTTCTGTGATGCCCGTGGCCTGGGAGGGAGGGAGGAGTTGGGTGCTAGGTCACAAAGAGTGCTGGGTGTGTGGGAAGGTGGGGTGGCGAGGAGGACAGGCAGGTCTGACAGCCAGACCTGGGTTCACACCTCCCCCCCAAATGTACACCCCCAGCCTCGTGGCCCAGCACCTGCAGACACCTCCTCTCAGACACCCCACTCCATTGCACCCTGTTTTGCCAGCAAATCCACCCCCCTCACCACCCCTCTGCTTGTCCGGGCAGCTCCTTCCTTCAGGACTCTGGGCTCAAAACGTGGAGTCTCGTCTCTAGCCTGCCGGGCGCCAAATCCCACAGGCATGATGCTCCCCGTGCGAAGCCCAGGGGACCCCGCTCCCTCCTCAGCCTCCTGCCGTGGCCCGAGCCCAGCCCCCGCCTGCCCTTGGAACCCAGCAGCCCCTGGGCTGTTCTTCCGGCTCCCTCGCTGCCCACTCCCATGCCCAGCGACTCTACACAGCTCCTGGTCGCTGCTGTCAACATTTTCCCGGTGGCCTGTCCCTTCTCTGAGCAGGGATCAGTGATGGCCCCTGGGGCACACAGGGGCCGTCCTGGGGACCTCATCCTGGCATTCGAGGTTCTCATGCAGCCTACATACAGCTGTCCCCACTTCCTCCCCAGCACCCCGCTTTGTGAATTAGGGGCAGGGAAAAGGGGTGTGGAGAAGCCAGTGTGGGGCAGGCAATCCAAGACTCCCCCCAGGCGCACCCAGGCAGAGACTGGGCATCTCACGCGGGAGATGGGTCCCCACGACCGCCCTGACCTCAGCGCCAGCTCACCTTAGTGACCACGTACATGAGCGTGTGCAGCAAGGGGATGATGACGTGCCGGATGTCCTCACTTTCCGCCTGGAACACAGGAGGTCACGGGCACACTGGCCTGGGGGTCAGGGGCCTCACCACACCCTAGCAGGGGGTAGTATGGGGGTGGAAGGCAGTGTCCCACCACACCAAAGGGCACAGTCAGCCCCAGTAGGGGAGGAGCAGGTGGTCAGGGAGCCCAGGTGTGGGGGCGGAGGGGACCTGGGGCCCGAGGGTGGGGGCATCTGCTCAGGGCAGGAGCTGGGACAAAGCAACAAGCCAGCACCCCCTCCCCACACCCCCCTGCCACGTGGAGGCTCCCCAAGCACTGCATTTCCCAGACAGCTGTGCTCAGGACAGGGTCCTTTTACGTGATCCAAGAACAATGTTGAAAATGTCATAAGACACATCAATATTGTGTCTCCGTGAGTGGGGGCTTTTCCATTTATGGTCCTGGCGGGGTGCGGGGGGGGATAGGCTAAGTCAAGTGAAACGATGGGCATCAAGATAAAGAAAATATCACTCACAGAAGTGTCCAGGAGGGGGACATGCTGGTAAACCTCCGGCTGGAGGTCCACAAGTGACCGGAGTCTGGGGGACGCGGCTCAGCGGCACCGAGGCCCCAGCTCGCTTGGCCTCCCTCTCCCTCCCTTCTACCCCCACCTCCCCAAAGCCCCGGAACCCACCTTCTCCAGTTCTCTGAGCAGAATGCGGACCAGAGCCGGACTCTTCCCGGGATCT
The DNA here is from genome assembly GCF_006229205.1 of Suricata suricatta. Lineage (NCBI taxonomy): Eukaryota > Metazoa > Chordata > Mammalia > Carnivora > Herpestidae > Suricata > Suricata suricatta. The sequence continues at coordinate 3,079,934 of NC_043716.1, forward strand.
CGCTCCACCTTCTTATGCAAGGACCACCGCCACATGCCTGGCCAGGAGAGAGGGGAGCCCGGCAGGCGCAGGGGGCTCTTAGCGGAGACCCCCGGAGTGGGACCCAGCGCCCTGGAGCCCCAGACCGTGACTCTGACCAGCGAGGGTCTGACCCCTCCGCTGGGCATCTGGCTCTGGGGCACATGGGTGGGCTCCTCGCCATGGAATTCTGCTCTGCTGATATTTGAGGACAGTGAGCTGTCAGGGCAGAAAGGCAGGGAGAGGGACACTAGGGGGACACAGGGGTGTGCATGTGGCTTAGGGCCTGGCAGTGTTTGCAGGTCCGCACCTTGGGCCACTGTCCTGGGAGTCACGTGAGCCCAGAGGGTCAAGGGGAATTCGGTTCGCAAGGGGGTTGGAAGGTGGTTGGCAAAGAGCCGCCCGCTGGCTCATACCTCGGTCACTCTGCAGGGCCGGGGCCTGGGCGCTCAGCTCCCGGAGCACGGCCTGGACACTCCGCTGGAGATCCAGCTCGGCGTCTGGGGATGGGGTGGGGGGGCGAGCACTGAGGCCAAGAGCTTCGGAGCCCCCAGCTCCCCCCTCGCCCCCACCTCTGCGCTCCCGGAGACCACCTTCAGCCCCCTCTCCAAGCCCCGAGAGGTGCCCCAAAGTGACCAGCTCGGAACAGGCACCCGGCACACGGGCCCACGACAGAGCCTTTCAGTCAGCATCTCCGTGTTCTCCGTACGACCAGAGCGTTGTTGGCTGGGACACGGGATCGCTGCACAGGACACTCAGAGGGTCCCAGGATCATGGGATCACTATGCTCTGATTTTAGTGTGTGCTTGGAAAAAATATTTCTTTTTTAATGTTTATTTCTTTAAAAAGCTTTTTAAAATGTTTCTTTTTGAGAGCGATAGAGGGCAAGCAGGGGAGAGGGGGGAGACAGAATTGGAAGCAGACTCCAGGCTCCGAGCTGTCAGCACAGAGCCTGACACAGGGCTTGAACCCACAAACCATGAGATCATGACCTGAGCTGAAGTCGGATGTTTAGCCAACTGAGACACCCAGGTGCCCCTAATGTTTTTTTTTTTTTTTTTGAGAGACAGAGAGAGAGAGTGAGCAAGGGAGGGGCAGAGAGAGAGAAGGAGAGAGAGAGAGAGAACCCTATCAGGCTCCGCTAGGTCAACACAGAGCCCTATGTACAGCTCGAACCCATGAACCATGAGATCATGACCTGAGCCCAGATCGAGACTCCGACACTCAACCGCTGAGCCACCCAGGTGCCCCCCCAAAAAATTTTTTCAAGTTCCTCAATCTATACATGAAGTGAAAATTTAAAGTCACCTGAAACAGGTCAGGTAAATGCTGGGCCAGGAGGTGGCTGTCCCCCCATCAAGTGAACGCAGACTCCTCTAAACTACCTCCCCCCCAGCCCCTCCCCCATCCTGGCCCCGCCCTGTCGTCCACTGGCCTGGACTAGTTTCAGCAGAAGCGCCCTTAGCAGGAATCTGCACCCTCGGTGTCCCCTCCTAGCGACTTTCCACCTGCTCACCCCTCGCTGTGACTCCCCAGCCGTCTGTGAGGCAGCAGTGCGAGAAAGACAGGCTGACATGGGGGCGCAGGGGGGTGGCGGGGAGGGGACCCCTCGCCCATCTCCCCCTGGTGAGAGCTGCAGTCCCTCACAGTCTCCTCCTCGGACACTGGGGCCCCTCTCCTCCTTCCCCTTCCTCGGGGCCGCGTCAGTCTCCACCTCTCCCTTTCCTGCCCCTAAAGGCGTGCCCCACCTAGATCCCCGCGTGGCCCCCGTCCCGGCATCTGCTTCCTGGAGGCTCCGGACTGACGGACTGACGCAGGAAGTTTGGGAGACACTCTCTCCGCACCATAAATTCCCCTCTGCCGCCAGCTCCCGACAGGAGGCGGAGGGACTGGCGGGCGTGCGTTCGCTCCTCGACGCTGCAAACCACATGCGTGTCTTCAGGGGTCAGATCCTCTTTCCTACGCTTGCTTTCCGGCCCACTTCACGTAGGTCTTAATTGCCTTGAATTCCTTCGGAAGCCAGCAGGGTGGAGCCCAGGGCACTTACGCATCAGTGGGTTCAGGAGGTAGAGCGGGGCTCGCCGAGGAGCCGGGGCGAGCCGGGGCGAGCCGGGGCGCGGGGACTGGCCCCTCCAAGGCTCTGGCGTGGGCTCTGCTCAGCTGGCCAGGGCCCCCTGGCTTCTCCAAAACCCTCACCTTCCACCTGCCCCTTGCTTGTCGCCCTGGACCACGTCGAGGCCTGTTCCTGACTCTCCCGAGGCTCAGAGTGGGCACTGGCTGTTCCAGCCCACGTCTGCCCGCCCGGCCGCCCTGCTGGGCACCGGCAAGGAGATCCGGAAGGCAGGCACAAAGCCTGGCCACAAGCTGTCTTTCCATCCACCTGTCTCCACCTCACGTGAAGGTTTGATGAGCCAGTGCAGGCTGAGTCATGCCAGCATGATGTTATGTCTGCTTTCTTCTGCCCTCCTTCCTCCTCCCCTGCCCTCCCCTCCTTCCTCAGCAGGGACTGCACAGGCAGGGAGCCGTGAAAACCTCCTGCCGGCCCCTCCCGCCAAGGGCAGCCAAGCCTTTGTCTTCTGAACCCCGGGCTCCTCCGCTTTGCAAAGGGAGGTAAGCTTTTATGTTTCAGAGGGGAAAAAAAATAGAGAAGTTGCCAGCAGCCCCGGGAGATAGGCCCAAATAAAGTGTGTTTTCAAAAGTCTGGGCAGCCGGAACAAACTCTCAGGCTTTGGTCCGCATCTGGCTTGCAGACGTGTTTTGTTCGGGCTTGTAGAATGTCGCGAAGGAAAGAAGAGAAAAAGGAATCAGCTGTCAACATTTACAGATGAGGAGATTTTGCATGGAAGTTCCAGTTTCTGGCGTCTCTTGGAAGTCCGCTGACACGAGGCACGCATTCCCCTCACCGGTGGCAGTCGGTGGGGCCCAGCGACTCGGCCTTCACGGAGCCCCCACTCCTGGTTTCGCTCATCCACACCCTCTACCCGGGGCCCTGTCCAGGGGACTGAGCCAGTGAGCTGGATGATCTCACAGGGATGGGGGTGAAGCGGGTGCTCTCAGCTCTGGAGAAGAGCGTAGCCCAAAGGGTAGGAGGGAGGCTAGAGTCCCTTGGGTTGGGGAGCCCAGACCAGGGCTGGCTGGGACACAGCTTACCGGCGGTGGCGAAGATCTTGGCAAAAGGCAGGTGAGCACGAACCTCTGACCTTGAAGGTCACTGCTGTGGTCTCCTGGGTCACCTTTGCCAGCGCACAAGAATGTCCCCAGAGAGCCTGCAAGTCTGGCCAACCCGTGCGGGGGCTGCAGTTACAGAGGACCGAAGACCACGGACTCTTCCATCACGAAGGCTTTGAACCCCCTGGGCTTACAAGATCACAGGGCGGGGGAGCCACCGCCAAGTGGATGACATTGGAACGTGTACTGACCTTGGCAAAGGAGAGCTCGCAGCTGGATTGGATTGGATAAAGCGAATTTCTTGTGCCTCAAGTGTCTCAAGGTTGTCCAAATAGTTGTGCACAGCTACCTTTATTCTTGGCTCAGAACGGCCAATAAATAGATAAACGTTCCTAATTGTTATCCTCCGCTCCACCCAGGAACGGGGGATACTGTCACAGTACTATTAACACCTATTTGAAAGGCACACACACTGAGGGCCTCCTGGATGTGTGGCCAAATGACGTCATGTGTTTGCCAAACCAATATCACATTTGCTGCGGGTAGACCGGAAGGCTTCGTTTCCCAGACTCCCCTGCAGTCACGGGAGCCACGTGCTGAGTCCCATCCATACTGTAGACGGGACGTATGACACATTCAGGCCCGGGCCTAAACTCCTCTGCACTATCTCCACCTTCCCTTTCCATTCCGCGATGACCTTGGGACATGTGTGCAAGATGGCGGTACCACAAGAAGGAAAGAGGACTCAGTCCCCGGAAGACTGGAGCCCATGCTGGATGGTGCTGTGAGAAACAAGCATTTGTGGTGTTAACCCGCTGCCACGGGGTTCTTTGTTATGGAAGCTAGCATTCTCTGACTGACGCATGGACTTGCAAACCATTTTCTGGAATATCATCTCATTGAATTCTGAGCAGAGCCCTGGGAGTTTGCCTTGCAAATACTCTTCCCCCTGTTTTATAGATTTCAGGTCGAGAACTCGTTCCCTGGGCCCACGTTGCCTCTCCAAGCACAGAGGTCAGACCCAGCGGGACCTTAGAGGCTCTGTCCCATTATACAGATGGGAAATTGAGGCTAGAGAGTAGAGGTGATCTATTTAAGGCCACGGAGCTGTTGGAGGGAGTTTTCTCTTTGGCAAAGGCTCTTCCTCTAAAGCTGCACTTTTATAGGTGCCAGTTCACCTGCTCACCGGAAAAGGGACAGAAGGGAAGCCCCAAAGGAGACAAGGAACATATGACTTATCTATGTGCACCTGGGCTTTGAATGCTGAAAACGCCCTGGATAAAGTCACCTCGACAAAGATTCCCAGCTCTCACACTGGGGTGGCTGTTATGAGGCTGAGGAGCCAATAGGGAGGGATGGAGAAGAAAGGTTTCAGGGTCCTGACCATAGGGTGACACCCTTGGTTCAAGGTCCACTCTTCCGTTTCCGGCCGTCCGGAAGCTGTGGGGTGTACTTGACCACTCCGGCTCTCTGTGACCCCGGCCGGAATCAGCTCTCTCCCAACCCCCTGGTAGGATGTTTGCCTCTTCCCTCCTTCCCAATCTTGGCTACACAGGAGAATCACTCAGGAGGCTTTAAGAAACACCAACGTACAGGGCGTCTGGGTGGCCCAGACATCCGGGTGGGTGGACCTCAGCCCAGGGCGTGATCTTGTGGCTCGTGAGATCAAGCCCCATGTTGGGCTCTGCGCTGACAGCATGGAGACTGATTGGGATTCTCTCTCTTTCTCTCTTTCTGCCCCTCCCCTGCTCTCTCTCTCTCTCTCGAAATAGAATAAAATAAACTTAAAAAACCCCCCACTAATGTATAGCTCACCCCAAACCAATTTAAATCAGATATCAAAGTGTGGGGACTAATAATGTCTTTTTAAAAATAGCTCTCCAGGACAGTCTAATGTATAATCAGGGTGTGGATTATAGGTGATAAGCTTAGAGTTCTGGGTAATTGACCCGTTAGTCAAGAAAGGAGTCAAGTGCTAAGGTGCTCAGGCTTCACGAGGACAGTCATCCCCGCATTAAGGATGAAGGTCACAGTCGGAATGGCTCCTCCCTGGCTGTCACAGAGGAGATTCAAAGAATATCATTGGAGAAAGTTAATTTTTGTTGTCGTTTGTTAGCTTGTTTTGCAATAGGTGTGGTGTGTGTTCAGAAATGTAACCTTGGAGGGGCGCCTGGGGGGCTCAGTTAGTTGAGTGGCCTCTGGCTCAGGTCATGATCTCACAGTTTGTGGGTTCGAGCCCCGCATCAGGCTCTGTGCTGACAGCTTGGACACTGGAGTCTGCTTCGGATTCTGTGTGTGTGTCTCTCTCTCTCGCTGCTTACCCCCTGCTTGTGCTCTCTCTCTTCCAAAAATAAATAAATATTAAAAAATAAAAAAAGAAGAAGTGTAGCCCTGGGAGCTGGGCAGTGGGCACCAGCGCTCAAACTCCCTTGGGGTCCAGCCATGACACGAATAAAATCTTTGAAGATTTTTCCAGGCAGACCAGTCTTTGTTTTCTGGAAGTTGCCTTGTACCTACTCGTCATGGTTAATTTTATGTGTCAACTTGACTAGGGCCACAAGGCGCCTAAATATTTGGTCAACCATTCTTCTGAGTGTCTCTGGGGGGTGTTTTTAGGTGAGGCAAATATTTAAATCAGTAGACTGAGTCAGCAGATGGCTCTCCCTAATGTGGGTGGGCCTGGTCTAATCAGTAGAAGGCCTGAATAGAACAAAAGGCTGACATCTCCCCCTTCCCACCCCCAAATAATGGGAATTCCTCCTGCTTGACTCTCTTCTAGCTGGGACATTGGGGTTTTTTCCTCCTTTGGACCAGAACTATAGACCACTGACTCTCCTGGGTCTCTAGCTCTCCAACTACAAAGTGAGGCTTGTCAGCATTCATAGGAATGTGAGCAGATCCCTTATAATAAATCTCATTCTAGAGGCGCCTGGGTGGCTCAGTTGGTTAAGCATCCGACTCTGGATTTCAGCTCAGGTCATGATCTCATGGTTTATAAGACTGAACCCCAAAGTGGACTCTGTGTTGACAGAGTGGAGCCTGCTTGGGATTCTCTCTTTCTCTCTTCTTTTCTCTCTGCCCCTCTCCCCTTTTGAAATAAATAAATGTTAAAAAAAAATCAATGTCCTTGCATATATGTGCATATATCCTATGAGGCTGTCTCCCTGGAGAGCCCTTGCTGACACCCGGTGGGAGATCTGGGAGAGGCATCAGACTTAGCACTTCCTCGGCCGTCTGCAGCCGGGGGCGGAGCAGGAGGGTGGACATGGCCATCCAGATGAAAGGGTTACAGGGAACCTCAGGTCACTTGGGACACACAAAATTATTTAAAAATATTCTTTTAGTGTTTACTTACTTTTGAGAAAAAGACAGAGTGTGAGCAGGGGAGGGGCAGAGAGAGAGGGAGACACAGAATCCACAGCAGGCTCCAGGCTCTGAGCTGTCAGCACAGAACCCGACGCGGGGCACGAACCCACAAACTGAGAGAGCACGACCTGAGCTGAAGTCAGTCCCTTAACCGACTGAGCCCCCCAGGCGCCCCCGGGACACATACAGTTATTACCTAAGAGGCTGAATTTGCAATCCCTAAGGGACATTTCCCTCAAACTAGGGTGTTGAAAAGAATTGCCCTTTTCTGCTTTCTGGGTGTCAGCAGCCAGAATCAGCACCCTTCCCTGGACGGGGATGGAGAGTGCGCCCACAAACCTTTCTGGTCCCCTCTCTTTTAACATCCCCGTAAAATCGCGAGCCTGGGTCCCATTACTTCATGCCGTGAAACAGTGAAGGACAGCACGTTCACGCGTGTCCCGATGGGAACGTGGATTTCCATCTCAGAGCGTGGCTTTTCCCTGACCTTGGCCCCCGAGCTGGGGTCCGTCCCCCCAGATCCCATGAGTCCTCACGCGTCGACCGCCTGGACTGCCCCCCCCTCCCCGGCCCTCCTGCGGCTCGGTCTCAGTCTCTCAGCGGCTACTGACATCTGCCCTCGGCACCCGGAGGCACCGCTGGCTGGAGCGATGTGCTCATGCTTCTCTTTCACCCCCGGGCCCATCCCCCGGACACCACGTGGGCTCAAATCACTCAAAAAAGCTTTGCATTCTTGTCCCTGTTTGCAGGGATGGCCCAATAGCAGTAACTCGGGGGCCCCGGGAATGCTGCTCTTTTGCACGCCTCCGAATAAAAATCTTATTTTTCAGGGGCCCCTCTTCTGAACTCTAGGGTGAGAGATCCCCTTAGGGCTCCAGGAAGGTGGGGAAGGTTCTAGAACCCTGTAATTAGGGAAGACAGCCAGGACAAGTGTAGTTCTGATCATGGTGGGGAGGCTCCCCTGCAGAGCTCCCGGCCGGCATCCTGACTTGGGGAGGCTTCCTTTCACCCATTAGATTTGGGGGGTGGCCGTCTGTCCCATCTTTGGAGGGGGTGCCGGTGGCCTCAGCCGCCCCACAGCCTCTCGGATCATTGTAGCTCAGGCGCCCTGCTTCGCCTTGGCCTGGGGAGGGCAAGGCTCCCCCTCCAGGTGAGCCCTGCGCGGTGACAGCTGGCAGGCGGGAACACAGGGCGCGCGCTCTGTGGCCACTGTCCACCTCCTCCCGTCGACACCCCCCCTCCCAGCTCTGCGCTCAAGTTGGCGCCCAGAGCTTCCTCTGTTCCTTCAATGCACCAGCCACGTGCATCTCTGCTGCTTGTGCCCAGAGGAATTTAAGGCACACCTGTCTTCCTGACACGCGGCGTGGTGGGCCCTAGTGTCCTTAAGGCCAGCGGGAAGTACACTGGTTTTGAAATGCTGACATTGTCACAGTGCTCGCTCCACCCCGCCATCCTCCGGACCATGCAAACCCCAGCCGGAATGTCGCCACACCGGGATTGGCGGGCTCGGTGCTTCCCTGAGCCTGGGCTGGCTGTGGGAGGCTCTCCCTGGCGGTGACGGCAAGTGGGAAGGAGTCACACCTGCCTGGGTGTGCCCCACCTTCCCTGGGACCAGGGTCCCCAGAGGCATTAGCATCTACACCAGAGAGGATGCACGGCGACCTCCTGGGTGACCACTAGGGGACACGCATCTTGGGGGGAAGGCCCTCTCTCATGGATGAAGTGTGGAGGGCGTGGGTTTTGCTATGAGCTCTGGCTCTGCCTCTTATTGGCTGTGTCGTTTTGAACAAATTCCCTGCCCTCTCTGGGCCTCCGTTGCCCTTTGCACTAAAACAAGGACAACTGATGGCTCCCAGACCGCACAGAATCGCTCTGACGTCTGCCCAGGGAAATCCACGGGGAAGTCATTAAGGGCACAGCGTGGGGGCTCGATGGCTGGGGCCAAGTCCTGGACAAAGAACCGTACAAAGCTGTGTGGCCTTGGGGGCAGTCCCTCTCCCCTCTGGGCCTCGCTTTCTCTTTCTGTAAAATGGGAGCGGTGATACCATCTGAATCATGGGGTCTTATGAAGACTGCGCGCATTAATATTTGTCAAGGGCTGTTATCACTTCTTGATAGATTATAACCACGCCAGGTTTTCATTAAATAAGTGCAAGCCTCTGGTGATAGATCCTGGCTGGTATTTATCGTCATCGTCCCCAGCGTCCAGCTCAGTGACCTGCAAGCAGCCGGGGCTCACACAAGCGTGGGGACGTCCACTTCTCAAGATGTTCTCACGTTTGGGTGGCTGAGATGGGGGGACTGGGCGAAGGTGCTCCCGCCAGCTGCGGGGGGACATTGCCACCTGCCAGGGAGGCCTTCCCCTGCTAGGCGGCCAGACGCGCCCGACCCCTCGCCTCCCCGTGCGCCCACCCCCGTCACACTGACCTGAACTCTCCATGGGAGCCCAGGGTACCTGTCGGGAGGCTGTGGTTGCCACAGGCGGCAGAACGGAAAGTAAAGTGGCTGCTGTTCCGCACAGAGGTGGTTCTGCAAGAGAAGAGGCAGTGCACGTCAGTGGTGGGAAGGCGCAGAGAGTACGTCTGGGGGCCGGAGGGGCTCCTGGGGGCCCTGCCTTCTAGCACGTCGGAGGAGAGCTTTCATTGACTTAAGAAATTCTTCCACGGGGCCGACTGTGCGCCCGGGACTCTTCTAGATACTTAGAAACTACTAACTCTTTAATATTCACATTGACCAGGGGCACTTGGGTGGCTCAGTCGGTTAAGCGTCCGGCTTCGGCTCAGGCCATGATCTCACAGTTTGTGGGTTTGAGCCTCGTGTCGGGCTCTGTGCTGACAGCTCGGAGCCTGGGGCTGCTTTGGATTCTGTGTCTCCCTCTCTCTCTGCCCCTCTGCAACTTGTTTTTTCTCTCTCTCTCAAAACAAAACAAAACAAACTATAAGTGAGCTCCACAATAAAGGAATAAAAACATACCTGTGAAAGCTAATTAGGAGACGGAGGACAGTAAGGAAATATTAGGAATGGTAAATGCCATATACACTCAATGGAATAAAATTATAATGGACTCTGAATAATTTTAGCCTATCAATAATCACAGAAATGAGTATTAAAATGTGTCATACCATCGGCAATGCTTAGGAAAAAACACACATATGTCTCATATATGTGCATATACACATTTGATAAATATATATACATATTTGTGGGAAAAAAATCTGAATCCTGTATGTCACACCTGGTTTTCTACGAAAATGAAAATGACACAAAATCTCCAGCAGAGTTAGGGAAACTACTTATGCTAGTGATCAGTGAGGAAAGAGACAGAGTTGTCGAGGAACAAGCTCTTAGAAAGTTATCTATGTCTCAGATGATTCCTCCGATCAGTTCTCTCAAACCAGCAAAGAAAAACGTTATGCTATTACACCCGTTTGGAAGAATAGAGAAAGAAGGAAAGATTCTCTGAAAAAGCCCACTTATCCTTGATAACAAAATCCAATGAAGATAGTTTAAAAAATCGATGAGGCGCTCCACACCTGCTGGGATGGCTATCTAGGGGCACGTGGGGGCCCAGTCGGTTAAGTGTCCTACTTCAGCTCACGTCATGCATGACCTCACGGTTCATGAGTTCGAGCCCCGCGTCGGGCTCTGTGCTGATGCCTCGGAGCCTGGAGCCTGTTTCACATTCTGTGTCTCCCTCTCTCTCTGCCCATCCCCTGCCACACTGTCTGTCTCTCTCTCAAAAATAAATAAACATTTTAAAAAATGTAAAAAGAAAACAACTTGGGGCACCTGGGTGGCTCAGTCGGTTAAGCATCCGACTTCAGCTCAGGTCATAATCTCAGAGCTCATGAGTTAGAGACCCGCGTCGGGCTCTGTGCTGACAGCTCAGAGCCTGTGCTACTTTGGGTTCTGTGTCTCCCTCTCTCTGCCCCTCCTCCACTCACGCTCTGTCTCTGTCTCTTTCTCTCTCAAAAATAAACAAACATTAAAAAAAGAGAAAGCGGCAGAAAATAGCAAGTGTCAGTAACCATGTGGAGAAATGAGGACCCCTCGGGCGCTGTGGGTTGGAATTCAAAATAGTGCGGCTGTGGTAGAAACCAGCAGGGTGATTCCCTGAAAAGTTAAACATAGATTTATCATACAATCCACAAATTCCCTTCCAGGTAAATACCCAAAAGAATCGAAAATAGGGACTCAAACTGATCCTTCCACCCCAACTTTCACAGCAGCATCACTCAAATTAGTCTAAAATTGGATACACTTCAAATATCCCTTGAAACAGGAGAATGGGTAAACGAAATGTGGTCTTATCCATACAATGGAACATTATTCAACCTTAAAATGGAATGAAATTTGGAGACATGCTGCAACATAGATGAACCTTGACAATGTCAGGCTGAGTGCAATAAGCCAGGCCCAAAGGAGAAATAGTCTATGATCCTGTTTACATGCGGCACCTACAATAGGGAAATTCACAGACTGAGAAGGTGTGACAGAGGTTACCAGCGGGGTGGGGAAGGCCGAACAGGGAATTATCATTCGATGGGTACAGAGTATGTTTGGGATGATGAAAAAGTTCTGGAAACAGATGGTGGTCATTGGACAACATTGTGAACGTACTCAATGACACGGAATTGTACCCTTTAAAATGGATGAAATGGAAAATTTTATGGTATGCATATTTTACTACACTAAACAAGTTATTAAAAATTTAAAATAAATATCACTAACGGATTCAATGAATTAAAATTATAATGTATTCTGAATAATTCTAGCCTCTAAAGGAATATTAAAATGTGATTACATGTTGGAAATGATTAGAAAAGACTACTCATTGGCAATGATTAGAAAAGATAAAAATAGCAACTGTTGCTGAGGCTGTGGAAACATTTGCTCTGTGGTAGGGAGTTGGTGAGAGTGGAAATTGGCGAAGCTTTCCTGAAGGACAGCTGGGCAATCAGTATCAAAATTCAAAATGTGGACACTTTTTTGCCTAAGTAACTCCGCCATTAGGAATTTATCCTAAGGAAGTAACTGGACCAGTGAAATAGGGATGTGTGCAGCAAGGGTCATTGAAACATTGTTTACAACGGGAGAAAAAGAAAAGAAACTTAAAGGCCCAACTACAGAGTATCAACTAAGCAAATTAAAGTAATCTGTGCAACAGAATGCTAAACAGACATAAAAATGATAATGTATATCAACATTTACTGAAATGGAAAAGATTTTCAGAAATATCCATTTACATGTTTTTTCATGTTTATTGATTTATTTTGAGAGAAAGCGCAAGCAGGGGAGGAGCAGAGAGAGTGAGGGGGAGAGAGAATCCCAAGAGGGCTCCAAGCTGTCAGCACAGAGCCCAACACAGGGCTCCATCTCACAAGCCATGAGATCATGACCTGAGCCAAAATCAGGAGTCGGACGCTCACCGAACTGAGCCGCCCAGGGGCCCCTGGAAGTATTCGTTTTAAATACCAGATAACAAGACAGTTAACACATTCCTAACACTTTAATTTTAAACACAATATATCTAAATTTGATCTGATGTATTGTAAAAAGTCAAGAAAAAGTAGACATCGACCAGGAGGTCCTCGTGCCGGTTAACATGAAGTAAGTATACTTCTTCGTAACTCTCCGGCTCAAAACAGCGGAAAACTCTGGAGGGTATGCATGAGGTCACTATCCTGGGATTCTGAGAAGTAAATGGCAGCACGCAGAACAGGGAAGAAAACCAGCACCTGAAGTGAGAAGGATCTGGCCATGAGTTCCCTGCACCCCCCACCTCCCCGTCATACCCTGACCTGGGCACAGCGCATCCTGAAACTCACAAATGAACACTTAGGACAGACAGAGAGAACTAGAAGAAAAGCCTTCTCTTCCTGCTGTGAGGAGAAAAAAAAAGTCCCCCAAGGACTGGAGAGATGGGGGAGTTTACTTTTTCTTTTGCGTTTCCTTCTGCTGTAGCCCCCAGGCAATCTTGTAATGGCAGTGGTGGCCATGCAGGTACTAGAATTCTGGAAAAGGGAAATTATTCCCTCTGCCTAGAGGAGCTATAGTTCCAAGGGCATGAGAAGAATCCTTAATACTTCCCCGTCCACCTCAAGAACCAAACGCAGAAATAACAAATAGAAGATGAATAATAAAATGGTAGACTGAATAAAAATACATCAATAGTTACAGTAAATGTAAATGGTCTAAACACACCAATTAAAAGACAGAGACTGTATGGGGTGCCTGGGTGGCTCAGTCTGTTAAGCATCTGACTTTGGCTCCAGTCATGATCTCACGGTTCAGGAGTTCTGGTGCTCAAACCAGGTTGGGCTCTGTGCTGACAGCTCAGAGCCTGGAGCCAGCTTCAGATTCCATGTTTCCCTCTTTCTGTCTCTCTCTCTCTCTCTTACTCACTCTCTCTCAATAAATAAACATTAAAAGGTTTTTTTGACGTAAAAATTAAAAGACGGAGATTGTCAGTATTTAAAAAGAAACAGAAACAGGGGTGCCTTGGGGGGCTCAGTCAGTTAAGTGTCCAACTTCTGCTCAGGTCATGATCTCATGGTTTGTGAGTTCGAGCCCCATGTCAAGATCTGTGCTGACAGTTCAGAGCCCAGAGTCTCCTTCGGATTCTGTGTTTCCCTCTCTTCTCTCTATGTCCCTCCCCTGCTCATACTCTGTCTCTGTCAAACATATATACAATGTTAAAATTTTTTAAAAAAAGAAATAAACTCTATGCTGTTTTCAATAAATTCACTTCAAATATAATGTCATAGGTAAGTTAAAAGCAAAAGAATAGAAAAAAAATACTACCTGAATATTAATCAAAAGAATACTGAAGTCGCTGTATTAATATGAGACAAAGTCGATTTCAGAGCAAGGAAAATTACCAGGAATAAGAAGAGGCATTACCTAATGATAAAAGGGTCAATTCATGGAGAAGATATAATAATGCTAAATATGTTTGCACCTAAAAACAGGGCTTCAAAATACACAAAGAAAAAACTAACAAAACTAAAGGATAAGGAGGGTAAATCCATAATTTGTGGGAGATTTTAACAGTCCTTTCTTAATACCTGATGGCACTGGCAAATGGAAAATCAGGAAGAACATAGACAAAGCGAATAATACGATCAATCAACTGAATTTAATCAGCATTTACAGAAATATACCCAAAACAATAGCAGAATATGGACTTCTTTCAAGGGCACATGAAATATTCACCAAGATAGACAAAACCTTTGGTCATTAAACAAACCTTAACAACTTTAAAATAACTGAATTATACAAAGTAAGTTTGCTGGTCATAATGAAATTAAACTTGAAATCAGTAACATGAAGATGACAAGAAAATATCTAATTACTGGGATATTAAACAACACGTTTCTAAATAACCCAGAGGCCCAAAAACTAAATATGAGGGAACACTTCCCAGCTCATTTTAGGAGTCTCGTGCTCTCCTGATATCAAAACCAGACGAAGATAGCACAAGAAAAGAAAATAGACCAATATCCCTTATAAACATATATGAAAAAAATTCTCCATAAAATATTAGTACGCTAAGACTACCAATATATAGAATGAACAATGTGGAACAGCCTGATGGGGTTTATCCCAGGGATGAAAGATTGATTCGATATTTAAAAATCAATCAGTGTAATATACTGTACTAAAGGTTTAAAAAGAATAAACATATGCTCCTATTAATTGACACACTAAAAACATTTGACAAATTTTAACATTCATGATAAAAACTTAAGAGTAAATTAGGAATATAAGGGAACTGTCTTAATCTGATAAAGGGTCTTTAACCAAAAAAACCCCACGGCTAACGTGTGTAATAGTAAAAAAGTGAATGTTTTCCCTCAAAGATTAGGAAAAGGGGAGTCACTCTCACCGCTTCTATTCACAAATAAACATAATATTGGAAGCCAGCATAATAAGACAAAGGCAAAAAAAAAAAAAAGTAGAAGAAGTAGGGAAAGAGGTATACAGATTGGAAAGGAAGAACTAAAACTCTTTGCAAATACTATGACCCTATTCACGGGTAACAGGTGTACATTGAAAACCCCTAAGAATCTACAACACAAATCTTCTAGAACTACTAAGTGGGCTTGCCAGGATCACAGGATATAATGTCAGCATACAACATTAGGCATATGTATGTACAGTAAAAATGAACACTTGGAAACCAAAATGTGAACCACAATCCCATTTAAAATAGCTCCAAAAGAAAAAATAAAAAAGAGGAATACTTAGGTATAAAGGTAACAAAACGCATACAGGATCTGTGTGGTGAAAACCACAAAACACTGAAGAACCAAATCAAGACTGAAACAAATGCAGACGCACACAGCTTACGATCTGGAAGACCCAGCGTAGTTCCGATGTCAATTCTCCTCAGTTGATTTGTAGATTTAATGTAATTCCAATAAAAATACCAGATTTCTTTTAAAAATGTTTCTTTTTGAGAGAGACAGAGTGCAAGTGGGGGAGAGGCAGAGAGAGAGGGAGACACAGAATCCAAAGCAGGCTCCAGGCTCTGAGCTGTCAGCACGGAGCCCGACGTGCAGTTGGAACTCACAAAGCATGAGATCAGGACTTGAGCTGAAAAAAAGAGTCAGACACTCAACCGACTGAGCCACCCAGGCGCCTCTCAGCAGATTCCTTTTGTAGATAGAAGATAAGCAGATTCTAAAATTTGTGAAGAACTGAAATAGCCAAACAATTTTGAGAAGAAAAATTAGAGGACTCATCTCCCTATTGTAAGAAATACTATAAAGTTATCAGTGAAGGACTAGACACGGACCAAAGAAACAGAATGGAGTCTCCAGAAATAGACCCACATAAAAAAGACCCAATTGATGTTTCACAAAATTGCAGAGGCAAGTCAACGAGGGAAGGATAAGTCTTTTCAACAAACGATCTGAAACAATTAAGCATCAATATGCAAACAAAACAAAACAAAACAAGTATGCCAACTTACATCCCACACCTCCAACCAAGGTGAACACAAAATGTTCCACAGATCTGAAGGTAAAAGGCAAAACTATAAAGGTTTAGAAGGAATCATAGGGAAAAGTCTTTGCGCCCTTGGGTTAGAGAGAATTCTTAGGTATGATACCAAAAGCCTGATCCATAAGGGAAAAAATGAATAAATTGGACTTTGCCAAATTTAAAAACTTCGGCTTTGTGAAAAGTACCTCTAAGGAAATGAAAAGACAAAGGAAGAGCTGGGGAAGAGGTTTTCAAATCACGTATCTGACAAAGAATTTGTATCCAGGATATATAAAGAACTCTCAAAACTCAGAAGGAGGAAACAAATAAGACCCCCGAAAGGGAAAACTATTTAAACAGATAGTTCATCCCAAAAGCTACGTGGACGACAAGGAAGCACACACATATGCAGTCTTCAGGGAAACGCAGATTAAATCTGGGAGATGGCCCCACACACCGTCGGAATGACTACAGTGCAGTGACAGGCAATACGGAGGGCTGGCAAAGAGGTGCACCTGGGGGGCTCAGTCGGTTCAGCGTCCCACTTCCTCCCAGATCATGATCTCGTGGTTCACAAGTTCGAGCCCCGCGTCGAGCTCTGTGCTGACAGCTCACAGCCTGAAGCCTCCTTTGGATTCTGTGTCTCCCTCTCTTTCTGCCTCACCCCTGCTGTGTTCTGTCTCTCAAAAATGAATAAAACATTAAAAAATTTAAAAAACAGTGCTGGAGAAGATGTGGAGAAATAGGAACGCTCACACACTACTTACTGGTGGGAATACAAAATGGCATTGCGATCCTAGAAAGCAGTTTGGCGATTTCTCATAAAGTCAAGCATCACTTATGATGTGATCCTTCAACCCCACTCCTATTTTCTGTAGAAGAATGACAACTTCACACAGAAACCCCTTCGTGGGTGTGTGAGTGCCTCTGGAAACCTACATGAGGGAATGGGGTGGGAAGGGGACTGACATTTCAACAGACACCCAGTTTTGAACATTTTAATTGTAATTTATTTAATTTTATTATTTTAAAATTTTTAGGGAGAAAGAGAGAGGGGGTAAGCAGGGGAGGCACAGGGAGGGGGAGTGAGAGAGGGAGGGAGAGAGAGAGAATCCCAAGCAAAGCTCGACAAGGGGCTCGATCCTGTGACTGTGGGATCATGACCGGAGCCGAGATCAAGAGTCGAAGTCTTAACCTACTGAGCCATCCAGGCGCCCCCGACCGTTTTAACTTTTAGAACATGTACATGTTTTCTGTATTCTAAAAGCAAATGAGCCTTTATATCCGATTACCAACAGAGAAAATACAGACCGTGCTGATGCACGTTCCCAGAATGCAAACCCCAGACTCAGATACTCTACGGGGGACAAACTTCTTGTTCTCTTTTAATAAGTAATTTGCAAGGAAGATGGGGTGGTGGTAAGAGACAGGAAAGTGAACGTGGGGGGCGGGGCTAGGAATCAACAGGGATTTAAGAGACATTATCAAACAAGAGAACGTGTGAATCTTTTTTCGATCACAATTTAAACCGTGACAAAACTACTTGTTAGAGGCAAGTGGGAATTTAAACGCTACAGAAATTTGGGGGCTGGAGGGAAATGATAGTATCGTAGTTATGTTTGATAAAAAAGGGCTGCTATCTTTCTGTAAGTTAAACATTTAATTTTGAGATAATTGTAGATTCTCACGCAGCTGAAGGAAAGAATAGAGATCTCAAGTACACGTCACCCAGTTCCCTCAGTGATAGCATCTGGTAAAACCTCTGCGCGATACCATGACCTGAACAGACAGCAACCCTTTTTCCGATTTCCCCAGCTTGTGTGTGTGTATGTGTGTGTGTGTGAGTGTGAGCGATCACTCACCCACAGGCAGTGGGATCACAGGTAACTTTCTTAGTGATGCATGTCTACATCTGATTTCTTAATACAGTAAAACCTTGGATTGTGAGTAACTTGTTTTGAGTGTTCTGCAAGATGGACAAACATTTCTTTTTTTTTTATTTTTTTTAACGAGAGAGAGAGAGCGAGACAGAGAGAGCCAGAGCACAAGCAGGGGAGGGTCAGAGAGAGAGGGAGACACAGAATCCGAGGCAGGCTCCAGGCTCTGAGCTGTCAGCACAGAGCCCGATGTGGGGCTCGAACCCACAAACCCTGAGATCATGAGCCGAGCTGAAGTCGGACGCTTAACTGACCGAGCCACCCAGGCGCCCCGCTGAGCAAACATTTCTAATACATTTTAACTTGATAAACAAGTGACGTGTTGCACTGAGTCGCACATGACGCCAAAGCCACATGATCACAGCTGAGCCGATGGTTCTTGAAATTCGCCTTGAGGGCAGGATTGCTCTCCACCGCCCTGTGCGTGTAACGTAAGAGCAGGCTGACTTCAGAAGATGGTAAAACCACTGAGATCAGTGCTCTGCTCTCCCTTCCTGGGTGTCCGTGTGGCCTGTCGCCGGCTTCTCGGAGCTTCGGCCTCCTTTGTGACATGGGTGACCCAAAAGTGCCAAAAGTGTCCGGCTCTTTCATGACAACATGGCATGGGGGGCAGGGATCCGAACCTGCGCTGAAGAGGAGTGCGTTCTTTGTGAAGATGCTCTGTGGCGCATGTTTGCCAAGAGATCTGAAGGGAATGTGAAAACTCGAACCTGAAAATCCAGGCGTGAATCAGCGCGCGGTGTGGCTGACCCGGAGCGTTCGCGGTCTGGGGAGGGGGCGGCGGAGCTGGGACGGTCTGGGGCGCTGCACGGGGTCGGGGCGAGGGGGGATAGGGCGGACCTGACCCCAAAGCCAGTGACGCAGGGGAGCTAAGAGAGGCTTCCCGAGTGGGACCCAGGGAGTTGGAGCCCCAGGTCCTCCTCTGCTCACTGTGGTTAAAAATGATCATGGCGGCTCCTGGGGAGCTCAGTCGGTTGGGCTTCCGGCTTCAGCTCAGGTCATGATCTCCCAGTTCATGGGTTCGAGCCCTGCTTCGGGCTTTGTGCTGACACCTCAGAGCCTGGAGCTGCTTCAGATTCTGTCTCCCGCTCTCTTTCTGACCCTCCCCTGCTCATGCTGTGTCTCTCTCAAAAATAAATAAAACATTAAAAATTTTTTTTTAAATGAATGATCATGGTGACCTCTGTCCCAACCCACTGGGTCCAAGCTACTGTCACCTCTCGCTCAGGTTGTGGCCATGTCCCCAAGAAGTCCCCATGTCCCCACGCCCTCCCCTACAACCGGGTCCCTGACTAAAAGCCCTCCTGTGGCATCTCTTAGATCTTAGACTACCCCATACTCCTCACCCGGCCTGCACCTGGCCTCATCTGGCCCCAGTGCACCCTCTCCACCTTTATCTCTTCCCCCCTCCCTCTGGCTCACCTGGCTCTCGTTTCATGGCTCATTCTGTTGCTTGCACCCGCCAGACCCAGCCCTACCTCAGGGCCTTTGCACACCTCTGCCTGGAACACCTTTCCCCACAGCCAGATCCTTCTCAATAGTCAGGTCTCATTAAAAAAAAAAATCCTTTTTAATATTTATTCATTTTTGGGAGACAGAATGCAAGCAGTGGAGGGGCAGAGAGAGAGGGAGACACAGAATCTTAAACAGGCTCCAGGCTCTGAGCCGTCAGCACAGAGCTCAACGCTGACTTGAACCCATGGACAGTGAAATCATGACCTGAGCTGAGGTCAGACGCTTAACTGACAGAGCCACCCAGGCGCCCCTAGATCTCATTTTAAATGTCACCTCCTTAGAGAGGCCTTTCCCAGTCACTCTCTAAAATAAACTCCTTTACCCACCCCTGGTGATTCTCCAGCACATTCTTTTATTTTATTCACAGCATTTATCAGGATCAGGTGTTTTCTGTGTAATGGTTAATTTTTTTGGTTACTTAATAGAACGCGAGCTCTACCAGCACTGTGTCTACCCCCCGGCCCCCACCACAGGCCCAGCACCTGGGGGCAGATCCGGCACCCAGGATATGATGCATAAATATTTTGGAGAAAAAAGGTGAAGCATCTTGCCCAAAATCCCATGGCTAATGAAGGAGGAAACCAGGGCTGGAGCTCAGCTCTCAGCAGGGGGGGTGGGGGGGGTCACGGGCCACCTCCCCGCCCTCTGCACCCTTTCCTCCCCCACCTCCATCCCTCGAAGACACCCTCTGCCCCAGGGGAAAGGAAAATGAGCACACAGATGAACTTTGTCCAGGCGGCAGTTGCGGGAAAGGACACTGGGTGGCCTCGAAGGAAAAGAAATGCCAAAGATAGAGATTAAAAGAGGGCTTGTCTGTCAGGACTCACGGTGCAGAGCCGGGGCGATTCGGAGCCGACCACTGACAGAAAATAACAGAAAATAAACTTGTAAGAAGCGTCAACAGTCAATGTCAGGAAGCTACTGTATCCATTTTCCTATTCATTCGTTGGCTGACTCACTCATTCACCACACATTTGTCCGGGGCTTATATGCCTTTGGGCCGGGGCTGGAGATGCTTTGTGCCTCTGTAATCGGTTTCCTGTCCTTTGGGGCTGTTGACCCTGGCGGGGTGGGGGTGGGGGGGAACCCTCAGGGGACAAGCTTGCACCCAGACAGGAAGTGGACGTCTGCAGAACCCGGGTCATTCTCAAACTGCACCAACATCACCTTTGTCTCTGCTTGAGGAGAACACGCATTTCTTAGGAAATGAGGCGTGCCTGTTTGAGCACCCAAACATGCGGAGCGTCGTCTAGGTAAATCTCAAGGGACCTCACTGCTAATGGTCACATGGTAAAGATTTCAGGAGCTGTCGGGGGGTGACAGAGCCTCCGTCCTGCCCCGATGGCTCCTACTTTCTGACTCCTTGGATGGGGCCCTGTCCCAGCACTGGGGCTGTCGCTCACTCACGGCGGCTGAACGGGGGCCGTCACCCGGCCACCTGGCCGCTGGCCTCTGCCTGGTTTTCCTGCCAGGCAGGACGGGGTTTCTTACTCATCCTTCCAAAGAGGCACTGGTTGTACTGTGCCTGCTCGGAGATGACGCCCCTCCCTCCCTTCCATTTTTTAATGTTTAGTTTCTTCCTTCCTTTCTTCCTTCCTTCTATTTTTTAAATGTTTATTTTCTAGACAGAGAGACAGCGAGAGAGAGAGACAGCGTATGAGCTGGGGAGGGACAGAGAGAGAGGGAGACACAAAATCCAAAGCAGGCTCCAGGCTCCGAGCTGTCAGCACAGAGCCCGAAGCAGGGCTCGAACCCACGAACCGCGAGATCATGACCTGAGCGAAGTCCGAAGCTTGACCGACTGAACCACCCAGGCGCCCCAATGACGCCTCTTTCTAATTCCAACAAAGGGTCCCTTGTGCCGGCAACAGCCTGTCCCAGCCCTCCGCACTCTTCCAGAAGGCTAGGAAGCCAGATAATCACATGGGGTGGTTTTGGAGGTAAAATACAAAAGCAAAGCCTGAGAAACAGATCTATGAAAAGAGGGTGAAGCTTCCAACCACAGACGTGATTGGAGCCGTCTATTTGGGCTGCCCAGAGGCCCTCTGGCTCTCCTGGCAGGGTCTGGAGTGATGACATTGCTGAGCAAACCAAAGAGCATCTATGGAAACCCGTCCTGTCCCGGCAGGCCTGGGAGTTCAGGGGTGAAAGAAGGAGACGCGGCCCTTGCCCGTCAGACTGCAGGGCCCTGCCGGCCGTGACTTCTTAAGGACAGCAGTGTGGTCCCGGCTGCCACACTCCCGGCCCGCCCGGGACACACTGATGCTCTTCACAGATCCATGTTCACAACACGCCTGACAACGAGCCCATTTCGCAGATTCGCACTGGGGCCCTCGAGACGCGCCCTGCCTGGGAGACCGACAGAAGTCACCTTTCGATTAAAACCACGCCGATGATACAGCGAAAAGGTACAGATGCTCTACAGAGAAGAGCGAGTGTCCTCACCCCTCCTCCGGGCCACGGTCTCCTCCCTCCCCCTGCCTGGAAGAAACCCATAGCTTCAGAAAATTTGCATCTGTGGCCAACTTAAAAAAAAAAAGTCGTATTTCACATACAAATCAAGATTCCCAGCTTCACAGTTTTTAAAGGTTTGTTTGTTTTCGAGAGAGACCGAATGTAAGTGGGGAGGGGCAGAGACACACACAGAATCGGAAGCAGGTTCCAGACTCTGAGCTGTCCGCACAGAACCCAACGCGGGGCTCAAACTCACGAACCTCGAGATCATGACCTGAGCAGAAGTCAGGCGCTTAACCGGCTGAGCCCCCAGGCGCCCCTCGAGATTCCCAGCTTTTATGTAAAAAGAATAACCTGGAGATCTGGCGACACACAGCCCACAGTCCGGGGCGGCAGCTACTCGTGGGCGTGGAACTGCTGTCCCCGTGCGGAAGGGCCGGTGCCCATCAGCGTGTCCGGGACACCCTTTGTGCCCCTGGCGAGCTGCTGGAGGTTGACAGCGAGCCATCCCCCAGCTGTGCTGTGGCTCCAAGAGGAGTTATTATGTGAGCTGGGCCCTGGCATCACCCACGGTGCCCGTGTGAGCCAGCCAGCACCCCCGGGTGCCAAGCACCGTGCGTTACACCCCGTCTGTTACCGTGCTGGCCGTCTCTTCGAGGACACATGTCCGTTCCCTGCAGTGCCAGATCCCCTTCACCTGACGCTGCATATACCGATAGGAAGCCCTTGGTTAAGTTCTTGAACGAGAGACCCCGAGGCCCTGGTCGGAGGAGGGACAGGGGCACCGCCCCCACCTGCTCTCAGGCTGGGGGGGGGGGGCAGAAACAGGTCCATGGGGCGCAGCCGGACACAGGAAACGGAGGTGGGGTCCACACTCAGAACGCCGGCAGGAGAGCCAGCAGTCCGGAAGATTCCCAGCCGCCGATGCAAAGCAGCCTAGGCGTGAATCCCAACCACCTGGGTGAACCCTCCACCCCCCATCCCTGCAGGCTCTCTCACCTGCCCAGTGGGGGAGCAACTGTGTCCCCTCCCCGGGCAGAACTGGCACGTCTGCCTGCCGCCCACTGTGAAAACCAGGGTTCCCTACACTCAGGGCTCCTTGGCTGATGGTACACAGCACCCACTTCCCTGCTGCCCCCCTGGATCTGGGGGGCCAGGGGCGCCCCTCAACCTGACCCTCATGTGCTTGTGGGGCCAAGAGCAATCAAGTCCTTCATCTCAGACTCCAGAGTCTCCTGTTGCCACTGGCGAAAGCGCGGCAGGGTGACCTAACGGTTACAAGGAGGGTGAAATCTTGGAGCTTTACGGGGCTCGAGGACCTAGGACAAGGTCAGAGACCAAGAAGGAATGGATGGGGGAATGCATGAACAAGCGGGGTGGGATTCAGAGTCCTTCAGTGTAAGCTCCAGCCATAACCGGCCCTCAGGGCGGGTGCAGACACACAGCTGGTCACTGCCGTGGGGCAGACACGCCTGGAGACCCCCACAGAACCCCAGAGGTGACCCCAGGGAGAAGCCAACGGGAGCCCGTTTCCTGCCGCTGTGGCTGCCCAGGGCTGGGGCCAGGCCGGGCGGGGAAGACCCCCAGCACCAGCCCTGAGTGGGAGAGTCAGTGTTTCCAGCAATGCAGGTCCCGGCTGCTGACCGAGGCACCCCTGCACCCCACCCTCACCCCCTGCGGGCTCCATGCAGCCCTCTGTGCACCCATCCTTCAGGCTTAGAGACGCAGTTTCCCAAGGTCGCAGCTCTGCCGCCCACCCATCCCCCGCCCCCCCCCAACTCTGACACAGGAACAGGGACCCCCTCCCTCCACCACCGCTGGCCCACTCCCCCCTCCCCCCACCCGCACTGCCTGGGAAGCCCTGACGCCATTCCCAGCCCTGTGACCTCTTCTCTCCAGGGACAAAGTCAGACCGGCTGACCACGCCCCCAGCTCTGTGGTTCAAAGCAGGAGAAATGCAGAGCTCAGAGCTCCTAGGGGACCCCTGGGCCCACTTGGGGCTGCCCAGATGCCCGAGGCGCCGGGGCCTGGGGGCCCTGCTCTCTGCCGTGCCCTGGGGCTGGCGCAGGCCTGCTCCCCTTGCTGTGTCTGCTGCTGCCCCGGGAAGGAAGGAAACACCTGGATGGGAGAGAGGCAGGCTGGGGGGGAGGGGGAGGAGAGTATTGTTCTAGCTGGGGGGGGGGGGGGGGGGGGGGGGGGGGGGGGGGGGGGGGGGGGGGGGGGGGGGGGGGGGGGGGGGGGGGGGGGGGGGGGCAGGGAGCCTGGGAGGGATCTGGCCGGGCGTGGGTGTAGACTGGGAAGCCCCCAGGGACCAGACTCACGGCCACCATGTCAGCCACGGAGCAGGTCCCGTGAGGGGCCCTGGGGCTGGTGGCCTTTGGTGCTGGACAGTCCTCTCTGGCTGTCACAGCTCGGGCTACTTGCTTAGAACCTTTGTGCCTCAGTTCCTCTATCTTTAAGAGAGAGCTAGTAATAGCACCTGCCGGGTCGGATTACTGCAAGGACTAAATTAAACAAGATGGTACTCGCCACACCTGGCTGGCTCAGGCCCATGCATCGGGCTCTTGATTTGGGCTCAGGTCATGATCTCACCGTTCGTGAGTTCAAGCCTCGTGTCAGGCTCTGTGCTGACAGCATGGAGGCTGCTTGGGATTCTCCCTCTCTCTCTCTCAAAATAAATAAATAAACATTTAAAAAGTAAGATGACGCTCACCAGTCTCGTGGAGCCGAGGGAAGGCGTGGAACAGAGCCACACCAGCAAACCTTCTGGGAGCTCTCTGGTTCCGCTGCCCAATGGGGTCACTAGCTGTGTTTGCCTGTGGCCCTCTTCCTTCACACCTGCTCTCCTGCCATGGGTTTGCACACTTTGTTCTCACCAGGATGCCTGCGGTCTCACCTCTGCACACAGACCCTCCTTCCTGACCCTCCAGGCCCGGGTGTGGGGCCTGCGTGAAGCCCCCTGGATCCTCACCCCGAGGTCACCAGCGGACCTGCCTCGGGACCACACACACGCTTTACTTTCTGTTGGTCACTTGGGCTTGTGTCTTAAGGCCCCGCCGGCTGGCCAGCTCCCCGGGCCCCGGGCCCGCACGGCCTCTCGCACCAGCTGCGCAGCTGGAAGAGGCTCGATCGTGCGTGCGGGCAGAAGCAGCCAGGCACGCGTGCTCATCCCCTGGCTCCCCAGGAGGGACAGACAGATGAGGTCCCAGAAGCGGTGTAGACGGAACCAGAAGGCCGACGCAGGCGCCGGTGCCTTGCTTACCTGCCCCGCAGTCTTCGGCGAGATCCCTCATCTCTCTGAGCTATAAAATGGGCACCAAAACGCGCATCCAGCCCACCTCGGAGTGCGGGCGAGAGTCAGGTGGGACAGTGCGCGTGCAAGCAGTTAGGATTCGGAGAGGAAAGGGGAGGTCCCCTCGCAGGGCCCTGGGTGGAACGATCCTCACTGGGCAGAGGGATTCTGGGGGCCGCCACTTCTCAGTGACCCTTCTCGGCAAGGCTGGGCCTTAGTGCAGAAGAGCCAAGGGCACCTTGGCGCCCCCAGGGCCCCCTGCCAGCCTCCTGCCTCCTGGCGCTCCACCTGGCCTGCCCGGATGGGCCTCCCCCGCGTTCCTCCCCGGACACCTTACCCCAGCCAGCACCTACTTAGCTCAGCTGGAACTTGGTTTCCTAAGTCTTCCTGCTGACTGTCTTCCACAGGGAGGCTGTCGGCCCCAGAGGACCCGGTGTCTTGGAGGGGCCCCCGCGGGTGTCTTCGGTCCCCGCTGCGGCCTGCAGATCTGCAGAGAAAGGCCCAGCGTGGCACAGGCCTGCCTCCGTCCCTCCTCTTCCTTCCCCTTCCCCGTGGCCCTCAAGCTCCTCCCAGAGCACATCCTGCCGTGTGGCTGCTTTCTGCAGAAGTCCTGTGGTCACCCGCGGCCACTGGAGCCTCTTCATTTATTGGTGGGGCAGGAGGGGAGGGGACACCTCCATAGAGCCTCCTGTGGCGCTCACTGGGCCGTGATGCCGGGGCCCCTGGAACCCTCCTGAGCTCCAGACACCCCAGCCGCCATCCATGCCCAGAGACCGGCAGCCAGAGGGCCACCCGGCACTTTCAGTTCAAGGTGTGTGAACCGAGCCCTCCCCGCCCCCCTGGCCCCAACCAGACCCACCTGTCTGCACCTCTCTGCAGCTGCAGATGCTTGCGGATCATCCTCAACAGCTCCCTCTCTCTCCCCTGTTCCATCCAAAGGCAGCCAAGTCCTGTGTCATAAACCGTCCCTTTTCCCACCCCCACAGCTGTTACCATTTCATCAGGTCACCATCCCCTCCTCCCGAGTGGCCATGGAAGCCTGATCCACATCCGCGTCTCGGCCAAGCCCCCCTCTCGGATGCTGAAACGCAAGTCTGATCATGTTACGCCCGCAGTACAGCCTTCGATGGCTCCCTGTTACCTTCAGGAGGAAGGCCGAACTCCACGGTGTGATTTGTGCAGCGGGTCTGACCCGGTGGTTCCCTGATGCCCAGGCCCAGGCTGTGACCCGTCCCAGGAGTCCTGATCGCCTGCAGTTCTGAGATGGTCCAGGCGGCTCCTGGGGTCCCGGCTGCATGTGCGCGTGGGGTCCCCTTCAGTCCTCCTCTTAGCTCTAGCAGAGAAGAGCGCACACATAGGTCAGAGAGGGAGGAGGAAAGCGGGGCGCCTGGCAGCTGGGAAAGGAGATGGTGTCAAAGATGGCAGAGAGGACACAGGTGAGGGAGTGATAAAACACCTGCTGGCGTTGGCACTTAGGAGAGAGTAGGGTGGGGGAACAGATCACCTCCAACGTAGGGACCTGTGGGTTAGCTGATCCTATTCTTTCTTTTCCTCACAATTTGAAGCCAGGCAATATTTTGGGAAATCTTGTACACATTTCTAGACTTCTGAAAGGCTCACAGACGCTCTGCCATCACCTGGTTTGGCCTGACGGTAAATGGCTCTGGAGAGAGACAGATCAAGGACAGCATTGTTTGAACACCTGGATTCAGCCGTGCCTGCAACCCTCATGCCTAGATCTACTCCTGATTGTTGGACTATGTGATCCAATAAATTCTCCTCCCCTCCCCTTTTTGAGTAAGATTGTTTGACTTGGATTTCTGTCACTTGGGTTCCTCCTTTACAGCCAGAGAAGTCACTGATATTTTCTCTGCAAGGGCTTGCATGGCCTCTACTCCATCATCCTCACTTTGCAGAAGAGGGAATTTGAAAAACAACAGCAACAACAACAAACAGTCCAGAAATTTAAGTCATCTACTCCATGGCTCGGCCTCCCTGCCCTATTGTTTTACTGCACCCCTCATGTGACTGAAATGATAGTCTATCTCGTATCTTTGTATTTGAGTTCTTAGCTCATGTGTCTGCCCCATCTGTCTACCCTCCCCCAATACGTTCTGGGGAAGCAGAGGCGAGGTCTTATGCATTATCCTACCCATCATGGCATAAGAGAATGTTTGGCTTGTTAAATTCAACAAATGGATGGATGGATGGATGGTTAGATGGATGGTTAAATGGATGGATGGAAAGATGAACAGATGGATGAATGGTTGGGTGGATGGATGGATGGTTAGATGGACGGATGCATGCATGCATGTGTGCATGCATGCATGGATGGGTAGATGATGGATGGATGCATGCATGCTTGCATGGATGGATGGATGGATGGATGGATGGTTAGATGGATGGATGGATAAATGGATGGATGGATGGATGGTTAGATGGATGGTTAAATGGATGGATGGAAAGATGGACAGATGGATGGATGGGTGGGTGGATGGATGGATGGATGGTTAGATGGACGGATGCATGTATGCATGCATGCATGGATGGGTAGATGATGGATGGATGCATGCATGCTTGCACGGATGGATGGATGGATGGATGGGTGGATGGGTGGGCGGGCGGATGGGGGAAATGGGTAGGTCCAGGACAGGATGAAGGACCAGGGACTCTGCAGCTGCAGGTCCAGCCCTCAGCAGCAGCCAGGCAGTGTTGTGGTCATAGCGGGCAGCCCCCTCTCCTTATCAGCTTTGGCTTAACTGAATCGGAAATCACAAGCTGACATGGGCCTCCTGTGGCTGCACCCTCCTCTTTCAAGAGCTGCTATCTTGGCAGCCACACTGGGTGTGGCAGCCACAGGCTGCTTGGTGACCGTGGACGGCCCCAGAGCTGTCCCCTGCAAGGAGGGACTGAGGTGCCTTCATGTGTGATGGGCAACCAGGAACATGCAAGAAGGAAGAGAAGGCAGAGACGAAGGACTAGGGTCACTAGCTGTCCCTGCACCAACCTACCATCCCCAAGGCGGGGAGGGGGGCACTGCCCCTCTGATCCCAGGAACACCTTACCTCTTAGGGTGGAATCTGCTTCCAGGTATGCCGAGGCCAGGCTTCCCGGTGCACCAGCGTCCCAGGAAGAGCCTCTCCAGCCCCTTCTATTTGGGGAAACACTTCCTGTTACTTTCACATCCATTACGAAGCAGCCAAGAGCTTAAATACATTAACATTTTAATTTGTAAACATATTTGATGAAATCTCCTTGATACTGTGGCAGCAGAGGGACCAGCACAGGGATCGGCGTGCCCTGGGGACCAAAGGTGTTGGAGTCAGGTGAGCTTATTTGCTTCGGAAGCAAGAGCCCCAGGTCACCTGTCGCCTTGCCCCAGCAAGGGAGTCTCCAGCAGCAAATGCAGAATCCATCGCCTTGTCATTTTCTAAGGAATCCACCCAAAGAAAATCCTAATAATCGATGTAGATCTCTCTGAGGATTAGGGGGGGTGGGGAAGGTGGGGTGGGGGAGACAGGAAAGGCACGTACATTACACATCTCTTAGCAAACGATTTAAAAATCCTCTAGATATTTCCGTTGTCCAGACACCCTCTGTCCGGGCTGTGCCGTCGGGCTGGTGGGCGGGGGTAGGGCAGAAGCGCTGTTCTGCTTTCTCCTCTCTCCCCAAGGGACTCTGAGTCAGAGTCATGCATTTCTGGTTTCTCCTGCCCAGGCTTTTTCACAAAGTGAAGGGCTCTTAGAGTTGTGTTCAGGGAAGGGCGCCTGGTGTCTTGGTTGGCTAAGCATCCGACTCTTGATTTCGGCTCAGGTCGTGATCTCCCGGTTTGTGGATTTGACCCCTGCATCAGGCTCTGTGCTGACAGTGAAGAGCCTGCTTGGGATTCTGTCTCCCTCTCTCTCTGCCCCTCCCCGCTTGTGCCCTCTCTCAAAAATAGAGAAACATTAAAAAAAATAAAAAGGAAATACATCCAGAGTACTTCCAACTCCACGTGTTATAGAAACACACCTAACTTCGTGTATCTGGCTGCCTCAGGAGCTAGGACAGTTAGGGAGAGGGCTCACCTTCGTGGTGGGGAGGGCACTTGAACCAGAGGATGCCCAGTCCAGCTTCCCAGGGAGCACTACGGGCCGAGTTGACCGGAAGACTGGCCCGTGCTCCTTGGCTCCCTTCCCCACTCAAGGAAGACCCAGGCAGCAGCAAGGCTGGCACCCACTTCACGGGCACCTCTGCTTCGAGGGGGTTCCCTCCAGCCCTCACCGCCACAGCCCCGGGAAGCAGGGACGGCAGGACCACAGTGTGCTCTAAGCCGTGGTTCACCAGGTGTGGTCCCTGAACCAACAGCATCAGTATCACCTGGGAACTTGCTAGCAACGAGTAGTGTCTGCTGTGGGTGCGGAGGAGGAGGAGGAAGGGGCGTCGTGAGCGCTCCTCCGGGCCTGTGGGGCGCGTGCGTGCGCGTGCGGAGTTAGGACTAGTCAGGCACGGTTATGGGAAGGAGGTTAATGCTTTATATCCATCCGCTCATTCTTTTAGACATTTTTATTTTTGAGGAAAGAGGGGGTTTTGATTCTCAACACCATCAATGTGTCTGTTATTATTATTATTAATTTTATTTGTTTTAGAGAGAGTGTGAGCGAGGGAGGGGCAGAGGGAGAGTGAGAGAGAATCCCAAGCAGTTTCCAAGCTCAGCGTGGTGCAGGGCTCTGTCCATGACCCTGGGCTCCTGACCCGAGCTGAAATCAAGAAGTCAGACGCTAGACCGGCGGAGCCACCCAGGCGCCCCCTGCAGTTTCATTACAAAAACTACACACACATTACAGAAATAGGGTCAAAAAGAGCTCCTGGCCCCCACTTCCCGGTATCTTTTTTCTCTCCACGCGGTGATCATCGCTGTTGAAGGCCTGGGGTGATTACACGAATTGATTTTCCCCTTAATATGTTTACTTGGAGATCATGAGAGACGCGTACCTGAGGATCAACCGCATTCCTTTCTTAAATTTAATTGTCTCCATTTTCTGGCCCCAAAAACATACTGACGTGGGTCAAGATACAGAGAAAATCGGCCCACTACCCCTCGGGCAAGCCGGCCTTCAATTTAGGGAAGAAAATTTCCCTCCCCAGGATTCTCTTTGCAGGTGCACCGGTTGCCTCTCCCAGACTCCTCTGCGGTGGGGCGAGGGGCAGGGAGAACCCGCTGCAGGGGCGAAGCCTGGTCTCCGCGCAGGCCCCTCCCCTGTTCTCCGGTGGGGGCTGGAGGAGCCGAGATGCGGGGCAGGTCTGCAGGCTCTCCCCAAAATGTGGCGGGGGTGGGGGGCGTGGAGCCTCTTATCTCTATAAGATACCTACAACAGTCGCTGTGTCCTCTCGCAAATGAATTCCCGCTAGGAATAGGGACTGGCTGGCAGGTCAGGAAAGTTGGGGAGTCAAGGAGGCTGGGGGTTGGGGCACCTGGGTGGCTCAGTCCGTTAAGTGTACGACTTCGCTCAGGTCATGATCTTTCAGTCTGTGGGTTCAAGCCCCGCGTCAGCTCTGTGCCGACAGCTCGGAGCCTGGAGCTGCTTCAGATTCTGTCTACCTCTCTCTCTGCCCCTCCCCTGCTCGCGCTCTGTCTCTCTCAGAAATAAACATTTTAAAAAATTAAAAAAGTCTGGGGGTTGACTAGGATCCTTGAGAAAACTCGAAGGCTTTAACCCTTCATTTATTACTCATGCAAACTGCCTCGTCCCTTAATGTACAAGAGCTTGCACCCGCACCCGGGCGCACAGATACACCCCGAAAAGGGGACCTGACTGGGCTCTGTTGTGACATCGGTGTAGCTGCACGGGCCCCCCCTTCTGCCTTGGCCTCAGTTTCCTCCTCTGTAATTGAGGGGTTGCAGCACATTTGCAAAGCCCTTGCCAGCTTCCTCCCCGCTCCCCGCCCCCCACAACAATTCTGTGGGGTAGGACTGCTCTGTCCTCTCCCCCCCAACTCCCCCTCCCCACAGGTCTCTGCGGACCCGTGGAGGCAGCTCTTAGGCCTGGAGTCCATTCCCAGGCCTCCTTCCTGACCGCCTCCCCCTGCCTGCCCAGTGGAAGGTACCGACTTGCCTGCGGCTCTGCCCGCCTGCTCAGACCTCAGCTTCCCTCTCCTGCTTTCCCACCCTCTGTGTTCCCGGGGTGTCTGCAGACTGTGGCCTCCATGTGGAAACGTCAGAGCCCTCCAAAATTCCATCACAATGAAGCCAGCCCACTCTGATATCTGTGTGAACTTCATTTTTCTGGGGCTCCGTGTCCCCAGCACCAACGTGAGTGGCTTGAGGAACTAGCATAGCGTGGTGGTTAAGGGCAGGGACTCTGGGGCCCTGCTACATGGGCTTGAAGCCTGGCTTCCCCTTTTCCGGGTCTCTGTGACCTTGGGACAGTTCCTTAACTTCTCTGTCTCAGTTTCCTCCTCTGTAAAATGGGCATATACTAGTACCCACCTCGTGGGGCCGCTGGGAGGAGGAGGCATGACACCAGAAGTAAGTAACACACGTGGGTAGTTCTTGGCATGTGTACACCAAGTGCTATAAAGTGTTGGCTGATCGGGGCGCCTGGGGGGCTCAGTCGGTTAAACGACTGAATTTGGCTCAGGTCATGATCTCACGGTTCGTGGGTCCAAGCCCCCTGTCGGGCTCTGTGCTGACAGCTCAGAGCCTGGAGCCTACCTGGGATTCTATGTATGTGTGTGTGTGTCTCTCTCTGCCCCTCCCCCCTCTCAAAAATAAATAAGCGTTTAAAAAAATTTTTAAATAGTTTGCTGATACCTCACTTTGTTCTCACCTAACATCCAGCGGTGATTTCTGGGTCAGGTCACAATGACTATGAGTCTGGGCCTTCCAGCCCCTGATTTCTGAGCGTCCCCCACGCACCCTGTGCGGAGAGCCATGCATGCAGGTGGCTGGCGTGGCCACAGGGCCCTTCCGGGGGCCACGCACTCAGGGCTGCTGCGTGTATGGACCGAGTGTTTGTGTCCCCCCAGGATTCGGGTGTTGACCCTCCAGTGTGATGGTCAGCAGGAGGCGGGACGTTCGGAGGTAATTCCATTTCAATGACACCATGAAGTGGAGCCCAGGGTCCCCAGGGGAGGGAGAGACCCCCAGAGCCTCTTCTCTCCACCAGGCAGAGGCTCAGGGGAAGGTGGCCACGTGCAAAGCAGGAAGTGGGCTCTCACCAGACACAGAATCTGCCAGCACCTTGATCTTGGATGTCCAGCCTCCAGACTGGGAGACATGAGTGTCTGGTTTCAGCAGCCCGCGCTAGGGGCAGCCTGAGCGGACTAAGACACAGGGGACTGTGGCCCGAGCCAGGGTGCAGGTGTGCCCGCTGCCAGGAACAGCGAGAAATAACGTGGCACAGGTAGGGGACAGTGTGCCACCTGCCTGTCTCTGCCCCCAGAGAGACGGGCAGGACACCCTCTTCCAGGAGAGCCGGCTTCCTTTACCCCAATTTTACTGGTGGGGTTGGCGAAATAGAGGCACTCAGAGATGGGAAAGGAGAGAAGCCCCCAGCCCCCAGCCCCAGGGCAGCAGTGCGGGCTCCCGGGGCTGGAGGGTGTGGTGGCTGTGCCAGTGGGGGAGGGGAGTCGGAAGCCCTGGGCAGGCACCGAGCAGGTGCGGCCCGCACACATCTCTGTGTGCCGGAAGCAACAGAAGCTGAAAAGGTCTCTGATGCCTCTCTTGGGGGAAGTTTGAGGGGGGATTTAGGCACTCCCTGCCCCAGGGGCGGTGGGAGAACTGGTCCCCAGAGGAGGTGTGACTAGGATATCAGGGAACGGTCTGGAACGGTCTGAGGATGGTGACAGATCAGTGCTCTGAGCTTCCAGAGGAGAGCAAATCAATACACAGGACGTCCTTTTTAAATGACCATTTGTTCTGCAAAAGGCAGTGTTCAGAGAATGAAAAGACAAGCCACAGACTGGGAGAAAATATTTGTCAAACGTGTATCTGATAAAGGACCGGTCTCCGGAATATACAAAGAACTCTTAAAATTCAACAATAAGAAAAAAAAAACCCAGTTAAAAAATGGGCAAAAGATCTGAAGAGACACCTCACCAAAGAAGATATTCACATGACAAACACATGAAAAGATGCTGTGTCACTTATCAGGGAATTGAAAATTAAAACCACAGTGAGATCCTACGACACGCTCATTAGAATGGATAAAATCCAAAACCGTGACGCCGCCAAATGCTGGCGAGCATGCGGGGCCACGGGACGCTCCGATATTTGCTAAGAATGAAAAAAAGTGCACAAGCCACTTTGGAAGTGCTTGGCTTTTTATTTTTATATCTTAAGTTTATTTGAGAGAGAGAAAGTGTGAGCAGGGGAGGGATAGGGAGAGAAGAAGAGAGACAGAATCCCAAGCAGGCTCTGCACTGTCAGTATACAGCCCGATGAGGGGCTTGAACCCATGAATGGGGAGATCATGACCTCAGCTGAAATCGGATGCTTAACTGGCTGAGCCACCAAGGTGCCTCCTTAAAAAAAAACAAACCACTAACCTAAATACACTTATACCATGTGATTGAGCAATTGTGCCCCTTGATATTTACCCAAAGGAGCTGAAAACATATGTCCACACAAAAACCAGCACATGAATGTTTGTATCTGCTTTATCCATAATTGCCAAAACTTGGCATCAACCAAGATGTCTGTGGGTAAAGAAATGAACCTGGGTACATCAACAAAATGGAATATTATACAGCAACAAAAGGAAATGAGCTGTGAAGCCATGAAAAGACAAGAAGAACCTTACACACACACTGCTAAGTGAATGAAACAAATCTGAAAAAGCCAGTTACGGTACAGTTCCAACTACAGGATATTCTAGCATATGTACGGGGCATGGAGGTAGCCGAAAATAAGCAAATACTTGGTTGCCAGACTAATTAAGAAAAGAATGGTTTTGAGGCACCTCAGTGGTTCAGTAGGTTAAGAGTCCAACTCTTGGTTTCAGCTCAGGTCTTGATCTGACGGTTTTGTGAATTTGAACCCTGCCCTGGGCTCTGGGCTGGCAGCCCGGTGCCTGCTTAGGATGCTCTCTCTCCCTCTTTCTTTGCTCCTCCCTTACTCACTCTGTCTAAAAAAATACTTTTTTTCAAAAAAGAACGGCTTCAGGGGCGCCTGGGTGGCCCAGTCGGTTGAGCGTCCAGCTTCGGCTCAGGTCAGAATCTCACGGTTCATGGGTTCAAGCCCCGTGTGGGGCTCTGTGCTGACAGCTCGGAGCCTGGAGCCTGCTTCAGATTCTGTGCCTCCCTCTCTCTCTGCCTCTCCCCTGCTTGCACTGTCTCTCTCTGTCTCTCAAAAATAAATTAAAAACATTAAAAAAAAAAAAAGAACGGCTTTTATTTCTTCAATATATACATGCCTACCTGGGAAATCCATTTCTTTCATGAATGGTATTTCTGAGACACTTCTCCATCTTATCCAAATTGTCAAATTTGTTGGTCAATTTATAATATCCTTTCACTATATTTTTGGTGTGCATGGGATCTGTAGAGACACCCTCTTGTTCACACATGATATTGATAATTTGTTTGCTAGAGCCTTATCAATGAGTACGTTGCTTTTCTAATTCCTAGATCTCTGCTTTTACACATCCTTCCTTCTGCTTTCTTTAGGATTTATATCTTTCTTTCCCTATCTTTTTGAGATGAAGATACTCCCTTTGGTTTCAATCATTTGAAATTTGATTCTCTACTTGTACTTGAAATAATGTGAATTCCGTTGCTGGGCGGTATTCTATTTCAATAAGACCAAATGTGTTAATCGCGTTGTCCTGATCCTCAAGTTCTCTATTATTTCTTGTCTGTTTGTTCCGAAGCTACTGAGAGCGGTGTAATAAAATCCTTTGTTATGGTTGTGGAGATACTAATTTGGTCAATTTTTGCTTTACAGTTTACATTGATGCTACTGCATACATACAGATTTATGATCATGACTTTCTGTTGGATGGACTTTTTGATCTTTATAAAATGTCCTTCTTAGTTATTTTTTAAATGCTTCTTGCCTTAAAAATCTTTGTCTGATATTAGTATGACAACACCCTTTCGATCCTTTGGCTTTCATATTTTGTATTCATATACTTAACGTGTTTCTTGTGAGCAGTATATAATTTAAAAAAACATTAAACAAGTCTAGATTGAATTTTTCCCAGCATTTTAAAGATGCTGTTTCATTGTCTTCTGGTTTCCAAGGTTTCTGTTGAGAAGGGAGCTGTTTGTTGATCCTTTGAAGATAACGTGTATTTTTTTTCCCCTTTGGTTTTCTTTAAGATTCTCACATTACCTTTCCCCCCCCCAGGAGTCTTACAATGAAGTGCATATGTGTATATGTGAGTTTGTTTATTTGTTTGTCTGCTTTTGCTTTTTGAAAACTAAACCCCAGGAGCACCTGGGTGGCTCAGTTGGTTAAGCATCTGACTTCAGCCCAGATCCTAATCTCACAAGTTTGTGGGTTCAAGCCCTGCGTCAGGCTCTGCCCTGACAGTGAGGAACCTGCTTGGGATTTTTCTCTCTCCTTCTCCCTCTGCCTCTCCCCGCTCACATTTTTTTTTCCTCCCTCAAAATAAATAAATAAACTTAAAAAAATTAAAAAACTAAACTCCAGACTGTATACGGATGTCACCAATTCTTGTGCTAGCATCCTCTTTCCATTTCGGGATCCAGTCCAGGGCCCCGCACTGCATTTAGTCTTCAGGTCCCTGTCTCCTTGCTCTAGGAGTTTCGCAGTCCTATCTTCTTTGCAGGACCTCCTGGCAGAGTCCTAGTCAGGTTAGCCTATAGCAGAAGGCCCCCCAATCTGGGTTTGTCTGGTATTTTCACGATTAGACGGGGGCCACCCACTTTGGGAGAGAATATCAGAAGCGAAGTCCCGGCCTCCGGACTGGGTGAGATCCGCTGAGTGTGTCTGAATCCCTGGGTTAATGCGTTTCATGGATTTGGGCCAATTTAATTCCGGCAGAAGAGACACCTCCCAGGCCCTCGGGGCGCCCCGCCTGGATCGAGGGGTGTCCTGCGGATGCAGGTTAGGTGTTAGGAGTGTCTGACTGTTTGCCATAGCTAGCTGGTGCAAAGCTAGAGCATCTCGTGTTCCTTCCTCCTCCCTGTCGGGGGTTAGGCTGACGCCTGCCTCTTCCTCCCCGAAACAGGTGGCTTCCCACACCCCTTCTACCTTCACCTGCTCTTCCGTCCCTCCCCGTGAGCCAGGGCCAAGAACAGCCCAGATCCAGAGGGCCAGCCAGGAGCTCGCCTCCTCTCTGCAGGACGACGAGCCTTCTGCAGAACAGCGGCAGAGAAAACTTCAGCATAAATGTATTTTCTCCAGGGAGGAGAATTACCTAACAGCCACATCGAATGGCCCCCCCCCAGGAATCTGATTGTTGCTGCCTAGGGCAGTTGATGGTTGGGCAGCAAGGTGACTGCGGGTCATCGCGTACGAGACTAACCAGGTTTTATTTGAAAATAATATTAAATTTTCTTCATTCATTCTTGGGTATCTGTTTATCCAGTAGGAGATCTTGTTCACACAACAACAATGACAAAAACAATCAAAGGTATATGGTCGGCTGCTCTCTGGGGCCTGGAGCCAGGACAGACGGGGGGGTGGGGCCCGGGGAGGGAGCACCGCTCACTTCTCTCAGGCTGTGTCTGCGTGGCGTTTCAGGGGCTCCCGCAAGCCCAGGAGCTTTGGAGCAGGTGATGGGGGGACGGGGGGGGGGGGGGGGCAGAGGAGGGGCTCTGGGCGACGATCCAGTCATCTTCCTCCACGGCCCCTTTCTCCACCTCTACCTTCCGAATCCTGCTCCTCAGCCCTGCCCTCCTCCCTGTTACCCTAGTCCGGGATTGCTTCCACCTTCCAAACCACTCTGACCTGGGGGCTTTCTCACTTCTGGCACTCATGTCCTGCCACCCACCCCCCCAGCGAGGCATGAAGCCCCTCAAAGCCAGGCTCTCCATCTACGCCCCGCTGGGATCTCGCCCAAGGTCATTCCTCCTCAGGAGGATAAGACTGACCAGTCCCCCGCCCCTTCAGGCTTGGTCCTGCCTCGTGATAAATCGGAAAGCGTCCTAGGGCGAGTGCCAGACGGGAGGAGTCGGCGCCCAAGAGTGAGGCTGCTCATCTGTCCTGAGCGCTGGCCAGGAGCCCGCCACTGGGCCCGGGGCCTTGCACACAATTTCCTCAACCCCCAAGGTCTTGGCACAGAGAAGTGGAGGCTCGAAGACGCTAATTAACTTCCTTCTGGTCATTTAGCTAGAAGGTAACTGAGCTGAATTCACGCCTGTCCTGTCCCCCAAGGATCTCAGATCCGTAAGGGGCTTGCAAGAGAATGTTCCAGGTCTGGATAATAGGCAGGTGAAGGATTAGTGCTGTTTTTCAAAAGACCCGGGGAATTTGCGTGTGTGTGTGTGTGTGTGTGTGTGTGTGTGTGTGTGTGTGTGTCTAAGAGAGAGAGAATGAGAGAGAAAGAGGTGGAGGGTCATATGAAGATCTGGAAAGAAATTCCTGTCCTTGTTTCTCCCATCTGAACCTCAGAGTAGAGGGGGATGAACCCCAAGTCTTTGACAAAGTAAAGGGGGGCCTGGCCAAGGTTGGGAGAGGAGGCCTAAACCACACTCCAGAGCACCAGAGGCTCAGATCTTTCTAGAAAGGATCCTAGACCACACTAGCGGCCGGGGCCTTTGGAGGTCGGCTTATGCATCCCTCTCCTGTGTCCTGCGAGGGACCTGCGGGGCTGGGGGGCCAGCCGCACTCCCCTAATGCCTGTGTCTTTCCTGAACAGAGCCCCAAGGACCCAGAAGCCACCAAGCCCCGGCCGCCTGCAAGGACCCACAGCAGGAGCCGATGCGACACTGGGCCCTTCAGTTCTCAGCAGGGAGGAGTGCGTGGGGGGCGCTCCGAGCAGGCTGGTGAGGGCCCCCCTAGGGCAGAGCTCCGCTGAACGTCATGATGGGCAGACAGAGGAGGGAGCAGAGGTCGGGCGCGGCCTGGGCTGCTGGGTCCGGGGGCCTCTGGGGTTGGGGGCAGAAGCCGCTCTTCTCGGGCCTGTAGCAGGGCGAGACCTCACACCTGTGGGGGCAGGCACGAGCTAAGGGAAGCCCTCCATTTCTGCAGCTCCTTCTGGGGTCCTAGGGGCTGGTGCAGAAGTGGGCCCCCTCCCTGGGCGCCTCCGGCCTACCGGACCACGCTCTGCACGATCTTCCGCTCATCCTGGTCCAGACACACCGCGAAGGAGCAGTCGTGGGAGCCGATGATCTGCACCTTGTCCACTTTGATCTGTGACGTGCTAATCTGCAAGCAAGGCCCCCATCAGCCCCGATCGCCGGCCACTCGAACTGCCTGCCCTCGGCAGCTCTGTCCCTCCGGCCTGTCCCCAGACCCAGCAGCAGCTCTCAGGGGCTGACAGCCTCCGTCAGGCCCTGCCTCCTCCCTGGCCCTCACCCCTCTCCGAGTCCAGAAGAAACAAGGTCCCCTCCCCGCCCGCCTGGGACAAAGCCCATTGGCCCCCCTCGTGAGGCTGGGAGTCCCTGACTCAGGAGGCTTTGCACGCAGACACGTCCTCCCCAGGGCTCTCCTTCCTCCCGACACCGGTGGTGGGCGCACCCCAAATCGCACCCCGTTCATTTGCGCACGCGCACACACGCAGGCACCTGCCCGCGCCCGGGGCTCCCACAGGGAAGAGAGGGGCGCCTTTACCTGGTTGAAGCCCTTCTTGGACTTGGGGTTCTGCCTCTTCACCACTTCGGTCAGGTTTAGCGTCAGGGCCTCCGTGCTGGAGTCTGCGGGGCACAAGGCTGGCTCAGGCCAAGCTCGGGGCCCCTCCCCACCGCCACCTGCGTCCCGCCGCCCGCTCACCTAGCTCCTCCAGCTTCCGGCAGGCCTTGCTGAGGTTCACGGACGTGCACACCTTCTCCATGTTGCTCCAGCGGCTTCGCCCACTAATGGCCCCCTGGGAACACAGCGCAGCCAGACCCTTTCAGCTGGGGTCGGTGGGGGCGGGGGGCTCCTGGGGTCTGCTACCTGCTCTTCACACAGGGGCTCCAGACCCACAGATTCACCCAGGTCTGCTAGCTCGCGCACCAAGAGCTGTCTGACCCCCATATAGATCTTGATGGTTCCAGGAAGGAGCATGAGGTGTCTGGCCTGGTCCATGGCTCAGAGGGTGTGAGAGCTCAGAGAATCTCAAAGGGTCATCTCCATGATGGCTGAGCCCCAAGTGAGGAAGAGAGGGGGCCACAGGCCTGGGGTCCCAGACAGAGCCAGGCTGGAACCCCCTCTCGAGGTCTGCATGTCTCTTCCACCAGGGTGTGCACGCTGCCAAGTGCAAGTGCCCACGTCTCAGTCCTGGGCTTCCCTGACCTCACAGGAGGGTCTGGCTGTGCCCCCTGCCACCTGCACACCCCTGCCCCTGGCTGGTGCCGGTCTGCCCCCCGCCACATGGCGCGGGGCTCAGGGGCCTCCTCCCCAGCCCTCCACTCTCTGCTCCCCTGGTCTCTCCAAGCACGACCCTCCCCGTGTTCCTTCCCCACGGCCACCAACACACCCATCTCCCCGCTGCCCCCGAGGCCAGGCCCTCCGGTCTCTCAAGGGCCCCTCAAACTCGACCTGTCCCAAAGACACGGCCTCCCCGCACCAGACCTGGGCCGCTTCTGGTCACAGAAGACTGAAAGCCAGGACTTAGGGCCTCCCGTTTTCTGGTCTGTCCCTAAGCCCTGCTGCTCACGGAACCCACGGCCCTGAATGCAGGCCGCCCCCATTTCTTCCTGGACAGCTAGCATCGGAGCTGCCTAACCGGCCCTCCCATGTGCCCTGTGGACCCCTCCAGTCTGAGGGAGCTTCCAGACCTGGGATCTAATCATGGCACACACATCCCGAGCCCCACTCCCAGCTGGAGCCCCTTCAAAGGGTATCCACCGCTCCTCGGACAAGGACAAAATTCAAGACCCTGGGTATTCTGGCCCTGCCAGTTCCTCTAGCCTCACCCATGCACTGTCTCTGCTCCAGCCCCTCTGGCCTTTCTCAGTGCCCTGTGAGGACATGTTCCCCCCCACCACAGGACCTTTGCACATGCCATTTTCACTGCCTGGAGAGCACATCCCGCCCTTCGTAGCCTAAGTAATGAACTCTTCTTTTTCTTTCCAGTACTGACTCAATGTCCCTTCCCAGGGGAGCCTTGTGTAGCCTTTCCGACTGGGCTGAATGATCCTCTTAAAGGTTCTCAAAGGACCATCACCTTCTCCTTCCCGTTTGTCACAGTTGTGATAATTATGTGTTGTGTGGGATCATCTAAGCAACGCCTACCACGCCCTCTAGACCATAAGCACTTGAGGAAATGCTTCTAGGGAATCCATCCCGCCCCCCCCCCCCAATCTGGGACGTGGTAGGCATCTCCCAAACACCCGCATGAGGGCTCAGAGGGCGGTTAGTCCCTCCCACCCACTGCCTCGGCCGCTGTCTCCCCTCCCAGCACAGAGCTCGGCATGAGTGGGGCTAAATGAGTGTCTTTTGAATGACTCAAGGAAGGAAAGAGGGTGGGGGTCCCCACTTGGGGTCCCCACTTCGAGGTCAAGGTTCTCATGGCCTGTACCCCGGGTGTGATGCTCAGAAACCCATATCGCCCCTCCTACCTGCACCCCACAAATCCTGGGGCTCCCTTCTGACCCGGATCCCAGCTCCCACATACCCCGTGGGGCATCCCAGCCCCGCAGACTCCGGCTCTCCCTCTGGACACTGCACCCTTGCCCCTCTCACCCTCAGCCTTGCAGCCAGGCCCTAACAGTTCATGGGTGCTGCTGAGCACATCTGGGGAGAATTGGGGGTGGGGGGAGAGAATGCTGGAGGGGAGAAGGGTGTCCACTCCCTCCCCTTCCCTCTAGGGCAGCCTGCACCATCCCAGCTGAAAGACCAGGGCCCAGGCACCCAGGGGGGCTGCCTCTGCGTGAGGG
The DNA here is from genome assembly GCF_006229205.1 of Suricata suricatta. Classification (NCBI taxonomy): domain Eukaryota; kingdom Metazoa; phylum Chordata; class Mammalia; order Carnivora; family Herpestidae; genus Suricata; species Suricata suricatta. The sequence goes on from NC_043716.1 coordinate 3,120,644, forward strand.
AGGGTCGGGAGCAGGCCCTCGAGGGACCCGGGCCCCAGCACCGGCCTTACCTTGCTGTAAATAATCTGTAGTGTTAGAGGGACAGCCTCCCGGTCACCATCAATGCCCAGGCGTTTGCTGCCAGGACCTGAGAGGCACAGATACACCTTCACTCCCTCTAGTTTCAGGGGGCCCCTCACACACCCGGGGGCCTGCCTCCCCTACCCGCTCCCGGGGCTCAGGCAGCACCCACCCGAAGCCTTGATGGCTCGTGTGGCAGCAGAGTGACCCAGCTCCAGGGAGTGGATGAAGATCTCTGTGGTCTTCTCCCCGGTGGCGAAGGTCAGCTGCGGAGGGCAGGAGAGGAGCGGCATCAGCGCCCTGTCCCCTCTGGCTGCCGGCTGCAGGGGGGCGGGGGGCCGGCTGGCGTTGAGGGGCGGGGCTCACCTCTGTCTGGTACACCTGCAGCAGCACCGGCCGGGCGGCGAAGCGACAGTAATAGAGCAGCATGTCCGCCAGGATGGGCAGCCGCCCAGAGGAGCCGTCCAGGGGCCGGGATTCAGCCTTCAGAGACTGCTGCGGGTGGGCGGGGCCAAGCCAGAGCGACAGGTGGCCAGCGAGCGCGCAACGGAGCAGGGACCCAGAGAGGAAGAGGGACAGGTGCGTGCATGCACACACGTGCACAGAGAAGAGAGGGCCAGGGGCACACAGAGCCAGGCAAGTGGATGGTGAGATGGAAGCCGGACCCAGAATGGGCAGGGGGGCACCCGCAGCCCAGCCTCCCTGTCGCTGCCCTCTATTCGGGCTCACGCTCGCTTCCCATTGTCCACCCCGACCGCTCAAGTCCAAGGCCCTCCAAGTCCTCCCTGGAGGCTCCAGGCCTGATCCCCGAAAACGACGCTGCTCCAGCAGGTGCTCCCATCCCCGCCCCCGCCCCGCGGGGGCCACCTACCTGGCACAGGACCTCCGGCGGCAGGTGCATGAGGCCAAGCACGTTGCGCTCATACCAGGGGTCCAGCATGCCGAGGTAGTGGGAGATATCATTGGTGCTCTCCAGCTCCTGGGGGAGGGGCGCGGTCAGTCCCGGATGCCCTAGAGACCTGCGCCCCAGCCCCATGCACCCCCCGCGGCCTCTGGGGCTCCCCCACCCCGCCTGCCCTGACACAAGTCTAACAGCTTTTAGTCTACGTCTCGCTGGGAAGGGCCGCCCCCAAGGGCAGGGCCGGGGCCCCTCCCGGGAGCGAGGCTCAGGCAGAAGGAGGTGCCCCTCGAGGCGCAGGTGAGGCAGGGCGCCCATCTGCAACCCGACGGCTGGGGCCGTACCGCGGGGCTGGGGTGCCGGGGGGTGTCCGCGGGCGGTGGGGGCATCTGGCTTGCGGGGGCGGGGCAGGCGCCGGAGCCTCGCTTGACCGGCACGTAGAAGAACTGAAGTTTGAACAACCGTGTGAGGAGGGGCCGGTTGTTCTCCAGCCGCCTGGGGTGGGACGAAGGTGGTAAGGAGACCGAGTCCCTCCCGGAGACCCCAGGGAAGCCCCGCGGCCCGGGCCCCCCCCCGCCGCGGCTCTCACCGCAGATTGCTGTAGGCCCGAGCCACCTTCCCCGAGATGCGATCCGAGCCGAAGACCACGACGCGGAGTGTGGACGCCTTGGGGTCCTCGTCCCCGCTCAGGAAGGGGCGCCGGCGCCGGGGGCGCGAGGCGGGGGCCAGGAGCCAGCTGGGCAGCTGGGCGCCGAGCTTGGGCTGCGGCAGAGAGC